>NC_051317.1:21423243-21730173 GCF_015220235.1 Choloepus didactylus | reverse complement strand
CTTTTCTGTCACATGGCAGTGCATATCCAGCATCTTCTCTTTACTCTTCTGGGTTCTGTTGACTTCCAGCTTCTGGCTATCCTTGTGGCTTCTATTTGTGGCCTTCTCTATGAGGCCTCCAGTAACAGGATAAGGCCCATCCTATTCATTGGGAAATTACTGAAGTAATCTCATCAAAAGGTCCTAGTTACAATGGGTCCACACCCATAGGAATGCATTAAGAATAAATTATTTTTTCTAGGGTACATAACTCAAAGCTATCCCAGGTAGGTAGTTTTATTAATTGTGCTTTACAATGGAGAAAAGGTGCTTGCGAGAGTTTAAAAATGCTTCCCAAAATTACACAGCTAGTTAGTGGTGAAACTTGGACTCAAACCCACAGCTTACTTGCTGCCTCACTCTGTAGTTTGAAAAACGCTGTGCTCTGAAGCTCCAAAGTCCCCAACCATTTCAAGAGAGATTTGCAAGAGCTATGACACAGCCTGCGCAGCACATGGCCATGGATAATATCCATGGTCCCCCCCCACTTTTCCCATGCCTCTAATTTCCCCATCAACCCAGTGAAGATAATCAGCCCTCCGGCCTTGCTCCCTGCCTGACAATCCAGGGAACCATTCAGAATATTTACGAGCCCACATCCGGAAGCCCAGTAGTACTACAGGAAGGAGATAGCAAATACCAAAGGGTGCCTATATCTCTGCTTCTGACTGTCAGAAAAGACCTAGCTAGCACCCCAAGTCAGGTTCTTAGCATTGGAGGTCATAAGTTCTTTGAGGATGTGATGATAAGAATTAGACACCTGCCACCCCCAAAATACCCTATCTATATACGTACACTACACCACACACACACACCACACACACACACACACACACACACCACACACACCACACACACACACACACACACACACACACACACATAGGCTGCATCACTAGGAGTCTGGGCAACCATAGACACTCCTGGACCTCACATATAAGACCTGCCCTAAATAGTGATCATCCTTCACAGTCTTTGCTTCTGCAGTGTCAGCCAAATAATCAAGTCTACTGGAGGAAAAGCATGTCAGCCTTGCTAGGTGAAGTCTGGGGTAGGTGGGCAATTGAAACATAAAACACAGTCCCTGCCTTTCAGGATTCAAAATCCAGTTTTGAAGGCAAGACAAGCTCGTGAGAAAACATAGCTAGAAAGGTGTGGATTAAGGGCTGAATAACAGTAGGCTCTTGTGGCTGGGAAAAGTTAGAGCAGATGCCATTGTGGAGAATGTGCACTGAACAAGGCTGTCTGCAAGGATGGACTGGGTCTTAAATAGGGCATACTTTTCCTAGCTGCTAAAACAAGTACCATACAATGGGTTGACTTAACACACAAATTCATTGGCTCACAGTTCAGAGCTAAAAGGCTTGCTTCCTCCAAGGGTCAATATCTTCTGGCTGGCTTGCAATCTTTGGGGATCCTTGGCTTTCTGTCACATGGCAATGCACATGGTGGCATTTTCTCATTTCTCTCCTGGGTTCTGCTGAATTCCAGCTTCTGGCTGCTCCCCATAGCTTTCTCTCTCTTGGTCTGAATTGCATGCTGTTTATAAAGCGCTCCAAGTCATCCAGGTTAAAGGCCCAGCCTGATTCAGTTGGGCCACATCTTCACTGAAGTAACATCTTCAAGAGATCCCATTACAACAGGTCCACACCCCTCCAGAATTGCAGATCAAGACCAAGAACATGTCCAAACTGGGTGCACAATTAAATCCACTACATTAGGGTGATCATATTAGGGTCCCCATATTCAAACTGGGACACTTATGAGTAAAAGGGAAAGCAATTATCAATTATTCCAAAAACAATAGATGTGGAGTGGAACTGTACCAAGCAAACCAAGATGGGAGGTCACAGAAGCCTTAAAGGATGGGTTTGAACAAAGAGTGATTTGGGTTTGAGGATCTGGGATGAAGATGTAAATGATACCAGCCAACTAGAGCGAGGGTGCAGGTGAGTGTTTGTGGGCATCTTGAAGATCTGTTAGGATTTAGGGAGAGAAGAGCTGGATTCCAATCATCCTTCTACCAAGCACTCTCTGGGGTATCTTGGACTAATTGCTCAATTTTTCTGGGCCTTGATTTCCTCATCTCCTAAGATGGGCCTAATCCTCTTAGTACCGTCTCCCTTACTGACTTGGCATGAAGCTCAAATCAAAATAGGGTAATATATAAGCTTCTTTGAAACTCAGGGCAGTGACATGAGATAGAGCCATGTTCAGGTGGGAAAGTGGAATCTCAGAGAGGTCCTGAACCATGCTGCGGCTAGAATAACTGGGATGTGGCCCATCTGGAACCTAACCATAGGCTGTGATCCCTACACCTAGTGAAGCACACAAGAGGAGAGCCCCAAGAAGAAGGATCTACCTGAAGCTGCAGAGATTATAAAAGACCTGGGTCCCCCAGCAGCTAATCTGCTTCCCTCCAGCTGCTTTTTAAGGATCCAATATAGGAGGGGCATTGTCAGGGTTGACAGCTCAAGTAGCAGAAACATGAACCAGCATTCTCCTGCCACTAGGCAGGAAGGCAAATTTATGGTTCAGCATCCCATTGGCAGCACTCTGAACTGGCAACTAGTACCAATTACAGGAAGTCTCATTCTCCATCTTTCACCGAGGGAGCTGTCCAGGTGCCAGGATAGTGGTGGGAGATCCAGGAACTGAGGAGAAACGCCTGACTCCCATCAGTCTGACCCCAGTCACCCTGTGGCAGAGGTGGAAGATAAGGGCCCTAGATAGGCTCAGCCCTGATGGATTAGGACAGTTTCAAGATCTGCATAAGATAGAAGTTTCTGAGAAACTCCATCCTCTGACTCAGACCCCTGACTTTCCCCAAGAAATGGTTTGGGGCTGAGCCATTCTCTTGACCTCTCCTTGCTCTGCCCATTACCCAGTGTTGGTTTCCATTTCTCTGATACTGTGATTGATCTCAATGTGTATAAGCCTTGGCTTCCCCAACTAGACAGTAAGAGCTTTCAGTGTCCTCAAGGACTTAATGTGACTTAGACTGGCATCCACTGGCCTAGCAGCTCTATCCTGAACTGAACTAGTAAGAGAGCTAAAGCCAGGTCAAGGTCAGAAGAAGGTGAAGTTGCCGCCAGGCTGGAATTGCTCCCTTCTTTTATTCTGTGTAGCAGGATCCGTGCTTTGTTTTCTCTCTGAAGGCAAAGACAGCCAGACTTTTCCAGAGCTGGGAATTCCTCCAGATTTTATCTGAGAAAGTAAAGAGCTTGTTGTATAATTGTCTCAGTACTCTGGGCCTGTCATGGTCTCCCCACTGAGACTTCAAACCAGAAGGTGGTGAGAGGGTCAGCCTCAGATCAGCTGCACAACACCACGCGGCACACACACACACACACCACACACACAGTCGCGCACTCTCTCACTCTCAAATACTCACACCCCAGCAATTCTTATACCTCTGAAGGCAGAGGAGCTGGTGATTGTCAGAAAAATAGAAATCCCTGCAAGGCTTCCTTTTAAGCTATATGAAGGGAGAAAAATAAACTGTACTGGATTACAGGGCTAGATTTGTATTGGTAACAGGTGGAGACTCTCTTTAGGCAAGTGGGATCCCACCGGACTTAGGCAAGTGGGACCTGAGAATGTGGTTTCTTATCTTTGAGCTGATGATGTTCAGCTAATCTCATTCTCAGTTTAAGGGTGGGCTCAGGTGAGTTTTATTGGTCACCTATAGAGCAGCAGTTTCAGCCTTAAAGGTTTTGGAGCCCCACGTGGATCATTTGACTTTAATACAAACTTGAAATATGAGGCTGCAGAAGTTTGATTTGACCCATTTGTGGAGTGAAATTCCATGCAGCATATGTTGAGGTTCCAAGACCAACTTTATTTTAACCAAATTAGACCTGCTTTAAAACCCTACACATACTGATAAGTAGAAGTTTCCCTCAGGTGCTTTAAAATTTTCACAGCACTTTCACATTTGCTGTCATTAGATAGGGCAGAAATTTTGGAAACTGGAGGCTTAGAGAAGTGAATCATCCAAGGCCACTTGTATGTGAAGGGGAAAGCTGAGCTCAACTCCAGGTCTCCCAATTTCGGTCATTAGATTCCCAGGCTTTGTTTTTTGTGTTTTGTGGGGTTTTCTGCTAATTTTATAATTAAAATAATGTTATTCCTTGTTTAAAAAAAGGTATTGTGGTAACATGTATAACATAAGACTTGCCATTTTAAGTGGCATTTATTACATATACAATACTGTACTATCATCACCACCATCCAGTACAAAAAGTTTTTCATCAGTCCTAACCAGAAACTCTGTACTCATTAAGCAGTAATTCCCCATACTTCCCCCTTCTCATCCCCTGGTAAGCTATTATCTATTTTCTGTCTCTATGAATTTTCTTATCCTAGATACTTCATATAAGTGGAATTCATACAATATTTGCCCTTTTATATATAGCTTATGTCACTTAGTATAATGTTTTCAAAGTTCATCCATGTTATAGCATCCTTTAGAACTTCATCGCTTTTTATGACTAAATAATATTGCATTGCATGTATACACCACAGTTTGTTTACCATTCATCTTTTGATGTACACTTGGGTTGTTTCCACCTTTTGGCAGCTATAATGCTGCTGCTATGAATATTGATGTACAAGTGTCTGTCTGAGCCCCTGTGTTTGGTTCTTTAGGGTATATACCCTGGAGTAGAATTGCCAAGTCATACAACAATTTTCTTGTTTTTGAGGTGCCACCCAACTGTTTTCCACAGTGGATGCACCATTTTACATTCTCACCAGTAATGCACTGGTGAGAGTGCATTACTTGGGTTCCAAGTTCTCTACATCCTTGCCAAAACTTGTTATTTTCTGTCTTTTAATAATAGCCATCCTAGTGGGTGTGAAGTTAGATTCACAGGTATTTTATTTCCCTGAATTCACAAAGGAACAAAGAAAACATATTCAGTGATTGTAATAGATTTAATGTTAAATTTAAGCCCCATGGTAACCCACGAATAAAAATATCTGAAAAAATACACACAAAAGAAATGAGAAGGGGCTCAAAATAGTTTGCCTTAAAGAAATTTAATAAATGTGAAAGTCAGCAATAATGGAAGAATTGAAGGACACAAAAGATATAAGATTTATAAAGACTAAATAGTAACATGGCAGAAGAAAGTCATGAATTATCAGCAGTTTTAGATGTAAATAGATGAAACTCTCCTACAAAAGACAGAGTTTAGCAAAATGGATAAAGAGCATCACCCAACTACATGCTGTTTACAGGAGACTCAAATTCAAGACACAAGTAGGCTTAAAGTGAAAGGATGGGAAAAAAAAATATTCCATGCAAATAGTAACCAAAGAAGAGCTTAGGTAGCTGAAATATCAGATAAAGTAGACTTTAAGTAAACATTTTTTACAAGGACAAAGGACACTATACTGAAAAAGGGTTAATTAAACAGAAGAGATAACAATTATAAATATATATATCACCTAACATCAGCTCCTCAAAATATACTAAGCAAATACTGACAGATATGAAGGGAGAAAAAGATGGTTCTATGTTAATAGTAGGACATGTCAATACACTACTTTCATTAATGGTCAAACATCTGGACAGAAGATCAGTAAGGATGGTCAAACATCTGGACAGAAGATCAGTAAGGAAACAGAAGACTTAAAAAATGCTATAAACCAACTAGACCTAACAGACACATACAGAACACTTTACCCAACAGCAGCAGAATACAAATTCTTCTCTAGTGTAGATAGGGCCATTTTCCAAAGTAGAGCATGTGGTAGGGTCACAAAACAAGTCTCAATAAATTTAAAATATTGAAATCATATAAAATATCTTCTCTGACCATAATGGAATGAAACTAGAATTCAGTAACAAAGGGTAAACTGGAAAATTCACAAATATGTGGAAATTAAACACATTCTCTAGCAACTGATAGGTCAAAGAGGAAATCACAAGGGAAATTAGGCCATATCTTGAAGTGAATGAAAATGAAAATACAACATACCAAAACCAATGGGATGCAGGAAACAGTGCAGTGAGGAAAATGTATAGCTCTAAATTCTTACATCAAAGAACAAATGATGATCTCAAATCAGAAACCTAACCTTGTAACTGGAGAACCTAGGGGAAAAAAAAAGAGCAAACTGAACCTGAAGCAAGCAGAAAGAAGGAAATAAAGATAAGAGATAAATAAATGAAATAGAGAATAAAAAACCAATTGAGAGAATCAATGAAACCAAAGTTGGTTCTTTGAAAACATAAATAAAATCAACAAACTTTTACCTAAACTGACAAAAAAGGGAGAGGATGCAAATAATTAAAATCAGAACTGAAAGGCAGGCATTACTACTGACCCACAAAAATAAAAATGATTAGAAGAAGTGCTAAAAACAATTACATGCTAAAAATTTAGATAACCTAGATGAAATGGATAAATCCCTAGAAACTCACAAACTATCTATACTGACTCAAGAAGAACTCTCAGGAAACCAATAATAGGAAAAGTGATTGACTGACTCAATAATCAAAAACCTCCCAACAAAGAAAAGCATGGAACCAATGGCATTACTGGGGAATTTTACCAGACATTCCAAGAAGAATTAACACTAATACTGCTCAAACTCGCTCAAAAAATTGAAGAGGTGGGAACACTTCCTAACTCATTCTATGAAGCCAGCATCACCCTAATACAAAAGACCAATAAGGATACCACAAGAAAAAAAATTATAGATCAATGTCCTTTATAAATATAGAAATAAAAATCCTCAACAAAATACTAACAAACCAAACCCAGCAGCACCATAATCAAGTGGGATTTATCCCAAGTATGCAATGGTGGTTCAATGTAAGAAAATCAATTAAAGTAATAATACATCACATTAGTACCATGAAGGGGAAAAAGCCGCATTATCATCTCATTTGACACAGAAAAGGCACTTGACCAAATCCAACACCTTCACTGGATAAAAACTCTCAGAAAAGTAAGAATAAAAGAAATCATCCTTAACATGATAAAGGACATATATGAAAACCCACCGCTAAGACCATAGTCAGTGGTGAAAGACACTGAAAGATTTATCCATAAGATCAGGAACAAGAAATGAATGACTACTATCACCACTACTATTCAACATTGTACAAGGAGTTCTAGTCAGTGCAATTAGTCAAGAAAAATAAATAAAATGCATTACAATTGGAAAGGAAGAATTGAAACTTTCTCTGCTTGCAGATGACATGGTCCAATATGTAGAAAATCCTGGAAAATTTTCATCAAAACTACTAGAGCTAATAAATGAATTCAGCAAAGTGGTGGGGTACAAGATCAACCCGAAAAAATCAGTGGTGTTTCAATACACTAGTAATGAGCACTCTGAAGAGGAAATCAAGAAAAAAAATTCACATGCAATAGAAACTAGAAGAATCAAATATCTAGGAATAAATTTAACCAAGTTTGTAAAGGACGTATACATGGAAAACTACAACACATTGCTGCAAGAAATTAAAGAAGACCTAAATAAATGGAAGGATACTCTGTTTTCATGGATTGGAAGTCTAAATATTGTTAAGATGTCAACTCTACACAAAACTATTTATGTACATTCAGTGCAATCCCAATCAAATGTGAGGGTGGGGGGATAAGGGAACTCTACACTATATGCATAATTTTTCTGTAAACCTGCAAGTGCTCTAATTATTTTTAATAAGTTATTAAAAATGCATACTGCAAGGCATCATAAGTCCAGTTTCTCGTCCTGGGTCTTCTCCTGACTTACCAGTGATGGCACAGCAGTTCGTTTTCCTTGGTTGGCCATTTCTTGGCCTTTTCTTCATCTGAAGGTGTGTGTCTGAGAGGTGGTACTGGTGAAGACGGTGTTTGATTAGGGATGGCACAGAGACTCATAATGTATCTACTCTGATTCATCATTAGTGTTGGCTGAAACAATGCGGGGAAAGAAGTTCAGGGTGGATCCCAGTTCAGGGGGAAAGAGGACAGTGCTCCAATAGTGATGCTGCCACCAGCTGGGGAGGAATGGTCTCAGCATTCGTGCTGCTCCAAGATTTCATCCCATGAACATCCTCGGGTTCTCCATTTTTACTTCAGCTGAAAAGCAAGCAAACCAACCAGCACATGTGAATTGCAACTCCAAATTCATTGTTCCACCACTTGGTTTTGTTTTCCAGGTGCGGTTTGAAGGTTTGACAGGAAATGTGCAGTTTAATGAGAAAGGACGTAGGACCAACTATACCCTTCATGTGATTGAAATGAAGCATGATGGCATCAGAAAGGTAAGGGCCACCTTTGCTTCCATTCTGCAGGGAGGAGGGGCTGATCTGAGGCTCTGGCTGGTACTAAGGGCCCTGTGCACACACCTTTCCCAGACTGGATCTCTTCGAAGTAACTCGGGTGATAGGGGTTCTAGACTCAGCTCTGCCACTGACCAGCTGGGACTTTGAGCGAGTAAGTTCTGTTCTCTGAGAATCAATTCGCTCATCTACAGAATGGAGATAAAATCTCTAACTCTGTCTCAGGATGCTTGTGAAGATCCAAAGGATAGGAAAGCAGTTTGAAAATATAAAGTAATACATGTAGATAAAATAGCACTGCTGTTCCTGAAGGATCCTGAAGTAAGAACGTAAGAATGATAATGATTATTAATAAGATTAACCACCTTCTAATCCACACTTGGTCACATCCAGCCCATTTTCCATACAGAAAAGAGTGAAAAATACATATGCTTGTATAGTATAGAACATATATTTATATGTATATTAAAATCCTTGCCATTATATTCAAATCTTTGGAATAGCATTTAGAATTCTACTGGACCCTAATGTGCTTTGGCCTCTGCAAGTTTCTCCGATCTTAACCCTTGCCACCTGCTTCTTTCTCCTGTCCAATTAAGTCACTCTGATTGTCCTTCACTTCTTTGAGTCCCCACTGTTCTATCTCACCATGGGACTGTCACCCATGTTCCCTCTTTCTGGGACTCCCCACCCCACCACTGTCTCCTTTGGCCTGGTCAATCCCTCTTCAGCCTTCAGCTCTCAGATTAAATGTCCCTCTCTAGTGTGCCTTCCCCTACATCCCTTGTTACACCTCATGGCAGCCTCTACATCCCTGTGTGTGGCCTTTGTCACATTCCGATGCCTTGTGATGGTGCAGTAGAGTGGACAGAGAATTGCCTTTGTTAGAATTGCCTAGAGCCAGGAGAGTGCTGCGGGTCAAGGTATTGGCTCTAAAAACCTGGAATGTGAAACTGGCACCACCACTCACTAGTTTGTGATCCTGGGCAATTTACTCACTTCTTTGTGCCTCATCTAGCAAATGGGATCACCATAATAATACCAACCTCATAGCATCACTGAGAGGATCAAATGATCGAATATGTATGTGCAGAAGTTCTGAGTGCTGGGCCTGGCACATTGAAGGTCGGGTCTTTTAATCTCTCAGACTTAATACTCTCTCCGCCTGGCCTGGTAAATACAGTAACCATTAGCCAGAGGTAATGATTTAAATTTAACGTTAAAGTAGTTTAAATTTAAAAAAATTTAAAAGTCAGCTCTTCAGTTACACGAGCCACATTTCAAGTGCTCAGTAGCCATATGTGGCTAGTGGTTACCACATTAGCACAGATAAATGTAGAATATTTCTATCATCACAGAAAGGTCTATTGGACACCTCTGCTGCATATTTCCCCCCTACACCCTTAGGCCTATCATCTCTGCTTTCTTGCCAGGGATTCCACCCTTTACTTCACGTTCCATCTCAACTCATCCCATTCATGAAGGCTATATTCATTCTCTATTGCTGCTATAACAGTACCACAAACTTAGTGGCTTAAAACAACACATATCTATTACTGAGTTCTGAGGTCACAAGTCTGACCTGGTCTCACTGGGCTAAAACTTACGGGATGGGCCAGGCTGCATTCCTTTCTGGAGACTCTAGGGGACTATCAATCCCCTGCCCTTTCCAGCTTCCAGAGGCTGCCCACATTCTTTGGCTCGTGGCCCCTTCCTCATCTTCAAAGCCAGCAATATCCCAGCTCTCTGGCCATTCTCTTGTCATCACAATTTCTCTCTGTGTCCACGATTGGGAAAGATATTCCACTTTTAAGGACTCATATAATTAAATTGGGCCCACCTGGGTAATCTAGGATACTTTCCCCATCTCCAGATCCTTAACCTTAATACATTTGTAAAGTTCCTTTTGTTATGTAAGGTAACGTGCTCACTGGTTCCAGGGATTAGGGTGTGGACACTTAGGGGGGTGGGGGGCATTCTTCCACCTACCACAGAGGCCAAGTTTAAATGGCTCCTCATTCACCGAGGCTTCCCAGCCATTAGAAGCTCTCTCTTGTCCTCTCGTGTTCCCACAGCACTTTTGACTCCACCAGGACATTATCACACTCACCTTCTTGCTGTGGCTATTTGCACACATCCCATGCTCATTCCTAGACAGTGAGCACCCTGAGGGCTCCCAGGGCCCAGTCCCCACCCCACCCTAGGTACATATCAGTAAGCAGCCACACCTGTCTTAACTTCCAGTGGGTGCCAAGGAAGAGCCACCTATTTGGCTATGCATCTAGCCACTTGGAGCAGAGCCACTTTCAGCCAACCCTTGACACAGTGATTATAAAAGGGCATTCTCTCTGGGAGCTAAATCATGTCTTCATCACAAGTGAGGCTCATCCAGGAATAGTCCAAGTCATTTTTGTCATTTCCCCATTCCTTCCGATTCCTGCTGGTAAAGAGGGCATGTGCTAGGTGACTTAACCCTTCTAATCCTCCATTTCCACATCTGTAAAATGGGGGCAGATCTCGGAAGCAGTAGCACATGGTCTTGTTGTCACCTTACCTGTGTTAGTGAACGTTCACAGCAGTGGTGAATGTCAAGGAAATGAGGTGTATGTGGCCAAAGTCTGGAAAACACTAATAGGATTCTTCGATCCCTTTGAAAGCCCTGTGTTCTTTAGCATGGTGATGATGATGTCAGCCTTGGTGATATAACTCCCCTTTTCTAGATGGATAAACCAAGGCACACAGGTCTCAAGGTTGCCTCGGGCCTCATGGTGAGGTCTGATTGAATGGACTCCTGAATTCAGGCCCCTCACTCTCCAGTCCATGCCGATTCTGCTGTGACTGCTGCCATAGTTGAGTGGAACAGAGTGACATAATCAGGACACTTCTGCTGATTGGGGTGGGGAGGAGGGCAGCTCATGGAATTTTGCTGCCCCTGAAAAAGCACCAGAAATGCAGCTTCCTCCCCAGGCCATCTCCCTTTCAGAGTCTGAGGGGGAAGGAGTGATGTTACCCCTGCCTTGCAGATGAAAACATGGATGTCACAGCTCTTTTTGTAAGTCTTTGAGCACGCAAGTAGGTTTCTCCTAGATAGTAAATTGTGGACTGTGGGCCAGCAGTCCCTCAGAATCCTCAGAGAGAGAGAAAAAAAAGATTATTACTATGCTCCAGTGGAACAAATTGGCAATTCTATACTATGTATGAGCAGATGTGTGTTTGTCAAAGTCAAAAATTGGATCCAATCCTTTACTTTGCCCCAGTAGTAGGGGGTGGTTTAATATAAAGCCAGATTATTTTCTACACATTAATGTTAGACTGGATGTATTGGGGACATGAGTGGTGATGCAACAAGGAAAAATTGATGCTGGGAGACTTCGACGCCTGCCACTGCCTGACTGTGTGGCCTTGGGCATGTCTCAGAGCCCCTCTGGGTTTTTGTTGTCCCATCTGTAAAATAAGTGAGAGGGGTTGGACTACACAATCCCTGATTCCTCTCAGCTCTGACACCATGAGTATCAATGCCACGTTATAGCTTTTTTAATCAGTCTCCTCTCGCCAATCACATTGTCCCTGTGCCTGGCTGGACCTTGGCTTCCACTTGGAGGAGGAGAAATGACCTGTGTCAATTGACTGCCCTTTGGTGTGACCCTTCCCAATGATCACTCCCAGGAGCAGGATCCCCAGCCTTTTGAGTTGACCCTAAACCTTACCGAGAAACTGTTGGCTGCCTCCTCATCACCTCAAGATTTGTTCTTCATCAAGAACTTCTCTGAAGTTGAAGTACTATAGCAGGATTAGTGGTCCTCAAACTTCAGGGAATAGAAGAATTATTTGGAACCTCATTTAAAAATGCAGATTCCTGGATCCTAGCCACTGGACCTTTGGAGAACAGCCATGAGGCCCAGGAATCTGTACATTTTAAAAGCCTCCCCCTAACCTAGAAGTTCACGATGCTGTAAGTGGTCTAGCAAGAAACACTGGCGCTATGGCTAAAGGCTCTGGCTTTAAAGACAAAGAGGCCAAGATTTGAGTCTCTGTTTCATTCCTTAATACACATGTGAACTTGAACAAATTAGTTAGCTTCTCCGGATCCCTGTTATCTCTAAAAGGGGGGTAATACCACTTTACCTCCCAGTGTTGCTTTCAGGTATAAATTACCCCCATGGCCTGTAGGGAGGGATTCTTCAGAAATGTAACACCTGGAGTGTGATGGGCATTCAGTCCGTGTTTTCATTTATTTGTTTGTTTGTTTAAACTCCCTTCTATAAGCCATGGAAATTTTAAGTCAGTCTTGGATTTGCATGAATCAAGCTGTGCAAGCCCATGGAATGGATAAATCAGCCACCAGAAATAGCAAGCAAACCTTAAAATCCACAAGCAAATGGTTGTCCTTTATTTTTCAGATCCCAAGGATGTTTTTAAACTTACTTTCCAATAACTAAATCCTTTCTTAGAATGTAGGCTTAAGCATCCTTTGTTTATAGGGGGTCTGACTTTAAGAAAATCAATCCTTCCACATCTGTGGCTTCAGACCTTTTACTCAATCAGTCTCCTAGAAAAGCAATTTCTCAGATTCCAGGGTGATCTAATTGTGCTTGTTTCAGTGAACATTACATGGCCTTACCTGATGTGTATAATAAAGAGGGGTGGCTTCTTTCTGATTTGAGGTCTCAGGGAAATTCTCTTGGCCTTTAGACCTATATCCTGCCCACTGGTGTGCCAACACGCGCACTCTAGGTATCTGGATCCAATCTGATATTCCACTTTAATGTGTGCTCTAAGTGACCATCCACTGGCTGTCATAAAGTTTAGGAGCTTCACATGCCAGGACTGGCACTGCTTCTATCACAGCTGAATCCTTGGGAAACCCCATTCAGAGATACCACTTCACCATGGGATACTGATCTAGAATCTCTATGTAAATAAAACGCTTCATCCAATTCCAATATACGGTCTGCCCAAAAGAAAAGTGTAGAGAAAATTCTAACATCTTTCGAGGGACCAGCACAGTGATTTGTCTTTGCCTGTAACCATTGGTCAGGTAGCTGTTTGGGGGCCTGGTTGAAGGCGTGTAGTTCTCATTTCAATCTGAGTTTAGCCTGCTGCCCCGAGTTGGTTATCCCCAGTTCTTACCCTGTATGTAACTGGAAAGGAAAGACATGGCAGGAAAGACACCAGAAGGTATCTTCTAAAGACCCAAAGATTTCACGGTCCTCCATTCCATCAGTTCTTTGGGAAATTTTTCTTTAAACGTTTGTCATCCATTTGGGGACAACCCAAATCATGATATAGCTCGAAGATATAAACTCACTCCAGCACTTCTTTCCATTTCCACCGCCGACCTCAGAGCCCAAGCCACCTTCTATGCCTGCCTAGACTCATTCAGTAGTCTCTTTATCAGTAACTAGTCCTGCCAGTTATGTTCTTGACCCTGTATGAATATATATCAGATCATGCTGCTCCTCTGCTTAAAACTTTACACTGGCTTCCCACGGTACGTATAATAAAACGTAACCCCCTACCTTGGCCTTTAAAACCCTAGACACTGCTTCCCTCTAATATCAGTCTTTGACCCTCTTTCTCTTGCTCATTATGCTGCTGTTACATGGATATCTTCCTGCTCCTTGAGCAAATTTCACACTTTCCTCCTGGCATTGGCAGTTGCCGTTCCTTTACTTGGCATTGTCCATCATGGTATCTTCATGCCGTGTGTTTCATCTTGTCATTCAGGTCTCAGTTCAAGTGAAGTCAACTCTGAGAGGCCTTCCCTGACCACACAGTCTCATTGTCCTGCTTTGTTTTTTCAAAGTGCTTATCCCTTCTAATATTTTCTGGCTGTTTTATTGGTCTAGATTAGAAGTCAGCACGCTAAGTGTTGCAGTTTGCTAATGCTGCTGTTATGCAAAATACCAGAAATGGATTGGCTTTTATAAAGGGGGTTTATTTGGTTACAAATTTGCAGTCTGAAAGCCAGGAAAAGGTCCAAATTAAGGCATCAACACAAGTATACTTTCATCAAAGGAAAACCAATGGTGTCCAGAAAACCTGTTAGCTGGGAAGGCATGTAGCTAGCATCTGCTGATCCCAGGTTGTGTTCCATCTCCTCTCACAGTTCCTGTGTGTTCTTCAAAATGTTGCTTTTGGGGTGTTTGTCCTCTCTTGCTTCTCTGGAGCAAAGTTTCAGCAAAAGTCAGCTTTCAACAGCCATCTCCAAGAAGTCTGTCTAAGCTGCAGCACCGAGCTCCTTCTGTCTGGCTATTATAGGACTCCAGTGATTTAATTAAGACCTATGCTGAATGGGTGGGGCCACACGTCCATGGAAATAATATAGTCAAAGGTATTACCCACAGTTGGGTGGGTCACATCTCCATGGAAACAACCTAATCCAAAGGTTCCAACCTAATCAACACTAATACATCTGCCCCCACAAGATTTCATTAAGGAACATGGCCTTTTGGGGGACATAATGCATCCAAACCAGAACACTAACTATGGCTCACAGGCCAAATTCCACCTGTTTTAGTAGGGCCTGTGCACTAAGAAGTGTTTTTACATTTTAAAATGACAGAAAAAAATCAAAGGAAGACTATGTCATGAACTATTTTATGAAATATACATATGAAAAATTATATGAAATTCAAATTTCAGTGTCTAAACATAAAGTTTTATTGGGACATAGCCAGGCTCATTTGTTTACATATTGTCTATAGCTGCTTTTGCACTACATCAGCAAAGTTGAATAGTTGTGCCAGAGACAAAATGGCCCATAGAGCCTGAAATATTTCCTGTCTATCAGGAAAAATTTGCCAGCTCCTGGCCTAGATATGTATTCTCTTTCTCTCCTCCTCTCCACCTCCTTGCCACTAGAATATCAGCTCTCCAGTAACAGGGGCTGTATCTGTTTTCTTATATCCTTAGTGCCTATAGTGTGTTGACACATAGTAAATACAGGCAAATACATGGTTAATTACTAAATGAATGGGCAGTTTATCAAATGTCACTGGGAAATCAGGGAGCATACTATTCTGTCCCTTATTTCCACAGATCTTGACAGCAAATAAGAAAAACAATGCCAGCAGTTTTAATGAATTAACATCTCTAGCCGAACCCCGATAAAGTCACATAAATTTATTAAGTTCAAGTTTTTAAGTGTGTTAGTTAAGGAAACCCTAACTATTGTACTAGTTAAACTCTGAAATCTCAGCTTTTTGCCACTATAGATGTTTATTTCTTGTTCACCTGGTGACCAATTTGAGGGCTGAGGGCTCAAACTGAGTCTCAGGTTTATAGAGACTCAAACCTCTTCTTGAGTCCCTGACTGAGCAGCCACTTCACACACCTACATTGTGAAAGATGAACATGAATCTTTGGTGATCACTTAGCTGTCTTTGCCACCATAGGCAACTTAGTTTTAAAAATTGATTATAATGGATCTCATTTTTGGAGATCATTGGCTGTAGCTTCAGAGACAGCCTAGAGATACAAATGTATAAATTCAATTTGATGACTGTGCAAGGTAGATCAATTGAATTTACAGTTCTATGACCATCTCCTTTTTAGACTTCATCCACTAAAAAAAAATCTGATCTATCATCTAGACTCATTTCCTACATTCAAAGAATCTTTAGAGGTAGATGGAAATCTGGAGATCAAAAATTATAACTGGCCCCCAGGGAAGATCTCTCCCTGTCAGGATTGTTTAAATCCTCCCTTGAATGGCGAGCCCCAATCTTTATCAACTACTAGCTCTAATTCGCTTTCAGATAGAATCAAAGTTCCTGTATATCTTCGGTAGAGAATCAAAGTGCTGTATAATAATTCAACCCATTTCCCAGAGAAAGGGAAACATGCCTTCATCTCAGAAAAATGTCTTTTCAAAACTCTGCCAGCTTTCTTTCAACAAACGGAACTAGACTTTTCAGTCTACAAGCTCATGTGAGATGCAAGCTAGGTTTTGGCATTGCTCTGTCTTTACTGGCCATGGTGATATTATGTTTTATTTCCCTACAAAGAGGGTTAAGAATAAAAGAAAACTGTTTACAATATTTAACTATTCTACAAGCTTTTGCTATGAAAGAAACTATATATAAGCCTAGCTATACAATATTTTTGATAGATCCCAATTTAATGGTTATTCTATGATACTGGCTTGGAAGGGTCACCATCCTTATAATTTAAGTCTCTTTATAAACCATATAAATATGGTCTGTGCACTAGTCTTACTAGTCTTATTCCCCCTCCAATCTTTTGTCAAATGAACTTGAGATTTTAGAGCAGTATTTTTGTGGGATTTTTTTTTTTTGGACCACTTATCTGAAGACATGCTGTGTCAAAAGAAGGGTTCCACGGTCAAGTGAGTTTGGGAAACGCTGCATAATAGATCCTTGTTTTGGAGACTGGTCATGTTTAATAGTGAATTGATGCTGAAATGTCTTGTAGTTTAGAAACCTGTTAACCTTCAACTAGGTATTACTCTAATGAATATCATTTTTTCCTTTACTAAAAATTTATTATGAACCAGGTGTTTTACTAAGTGCTTTACATACAATAACACATTTAATCGTCCCAGCAAGCTTAAATCCATTCTGCAGACTAAGAACCAAGGCTCACAGGATCAGGGAACTGGCCCAAAGCCATATGGTTAATAGTATCAAAAGCCTAGCTTTTAAACCAGTCCTTACTGGTGCAGAGACAGTTCTCTTGATCACCAAGCCCCCTCTTCTTAAAAATAACACCTATTAATACAATGTGAGTTTTAGAGGCATTAGTTCCGTGTCAAAGGCAAGTAGCTTCCTCTACACAATGTCTGTACAGTTTGAGTAGCAACAGCTAAACCTGTGGACTAATTATGGAGAGGGAGGGAAGAAAGAGAATGAGGGAAAGAGACAGAAAGAGAGAAAGAAACAGAAAGGAAGAAGGGTGAGGAGTGAGAGGCTCTAGAGGGAGGAAGGGAAAACTCCTTAGCATCATCTATGGGGAAAGAATGACAATCATTGTATTTGGTAGACAGCCTCTCAAGTTTTTTGATTATATTTAAATAACCCAAGCTTTGAGGTCCATTGAGACCTGCATTCTATGTCTTGCCACTAATCTGCTATATAACCTGTATATTATAGATAAGAGTATTTGAATCCCCCATGACTCATTTTCTCTTCTGTAAAACATGGAAAATAATTCTAAACCTGTTTGTTCTATTTGCCTAATGTGAGGATCAAAAGAGTACAGTACTTTGGAAATTAGGAAAAAAAAAAAAAAAAGCGTGCACATTGTATACTGCAATAGTGGTTTTAAAACATTTAATTTTCAGCCAAAGGGCATCTAGTCAAAAAAACCTCCTAGGAGGAATCCCAAGATGTGAAATAGATAAAAAGTAGAACTGACTGTTGAAGCAAGAATGAGGAACCCAGAGCTTCCTTCCTTTTTGCTAACCTCCCACTCACTCCCATGAGTGCAGTTAGGGGCTCCACAGATCCCCTAGGTTCCATGGAGCCCTGACCTAGCAGAGAGCACCGGATTGGGAGGTGAGACAGAATTCTGTTAGCTCTGTGGTCTTCAACAAGTCCTTTGTTCTCCAAGCCTCTGTTTTACCTTCTGTAAAAGAAAAGGAATGGATGAAATGATCCTTCAGGCCTCTTCCAACTCTCACAACCTGAAAGTCCAAGTTACACATCCTTGTGTCCTTTGAAAGAAATGTCTACTTCAAGGTTGACTAAGAGCTTAGTTTCCCCACAGGCAGCATTATCTACATTTACTGAGGGAAAATCTTAACAGTGCCCTGAGAGACAAGCGCCCCCATGAGGCCTTGGGAATATCTCAGCACCAGTGCGGCCCACTGACGCCATGTTGGGTACAGGCTTCCTGGAATTCTCATTCACTCTGCAGTCATTTCCTGAGCATCTTCTCTTGGAACAGATGGGATGGGCAAAGGCAGGGATCCTAGGTTTGGCCTCATCCATGAGAAGCCCACAGCACCATGGAGAGAGAGAGATGGGCATGCAAACAGCCAGCCACAGAGCTCTAGAAGGAATAGACGCAAGGTCCTCAAGCATTGGCTGGCAGCATGCTGAAGTCCAAGGGGCAAGGGCCTGGAGTTAACCTTTCCGGACTAGATCCTGTGGCCTTTCTTAAGTTAATTTCTCTACTTCACCGTTTCTTCATATTTACAATGGGAATAAGTAACTACCCACGTGATAGGTATTTGTGAGGATTAAACAAGTTGAAACATGAAAAGAACTTAGAAGAGAGCCTGGAACACAATATGCATTGAATAAATTTTAATTAATATGATTCCCAGCCCAGAGCTGAGTCCCTTTCAGAGCGAGTGGTTAAAAGCAGTCTCTGGAGACTAGATGGCCAGGGTTTGTGGCCAAGCTCAACCACTCTCACTGTGTCATCTTGGGCAAGTTAGCAAGCTCCCCTACGCCAGGAGAAATGTTAGTTCAGTGCTGCTGACATAGCAAGAACATAATCAGTGTTAGCAGTGACTATTGTTGGCATCATTAATGGCTGTGAGATCACAGAAAGAACGGTTTATTCCCAAGTGAAGGAACTAGGAAAGGCATCTTAATGAAGGTGACATTTGAGATGACTATCTGGCATGCGCCTTGGTTATTGTGAGCCTGGGCTGAGTTCCGGCTGTTGGTAGACCTACTCATCTCTCTACATATGCAGATCCAGTTCTTCCTTTTTCCCTTTAAGCCAGCAGAATGATCAAAAATCAAAACACAACTGTCTAAATATAGATAGATACAGCTATAGATGTATGTATATATATTTAATTATGTATTCTCGTCCCTGACTCACTGTTGCCTTTAGTATAGAGACTATACTGCTTAGCCTGACCTTCAGAGCCCTCCACTACCTAGACCCAAGGCTCCACTGCCCGTTTGGACCAACCACATCTGTCACCCAAGACCCACTGAATTTCCATGTCTAGACCAATTTCTGCCTTTACCCCTTGGCTCATATTCTCTCTGACCTGGCCCTGCCTCTCCATTCCCTGTGACCGACGTTTCTTAAGCTCTGCCTTCTTTTACCCCGTTGTCCTGGCATCTGATCCCATGTTTGGCTTTTGCTTCTCTGAACTCCTTAGGCGCAGGCTGCCTGAACCACTCACTTGACACTGGCCAGTCCACATAGATTTCTGTGTCTTGTCCTCCCAAGTAGATTACAGGAATTCTCAGAGCTAGGATGATCTTTTATATTGCCTCATATCTCTCTCAGCCCTGCCTCACAATACCAATACCAATACACACAATAGGAATTTAACAAATATTTGCTGAAAGAAATTGGAAAAAGAGGTAATATAAATAACCTACTGAGCTTTATATGTAATAATGTTAATAATGATAGCACTATTATCAGCCAATATTTTTAGGTATTACTATATGCTCACTATTAACATAGTTAATATTTGGAAAGCAGAGAAAGAAATAATGAATAAAATAACTATGACCTAGGAAGTTAAATCTAGATGGAAAAATAAGCCTAAAAAGAAAATAAAAGGGATATAATTTTTAAATCATTTGGTTCCAACTACAGTTCAGGATGAGCTGAGAGAACAGAAGGATTAACAGGTATGGGGGAAGGAGAGAGATGCCTTATGAACAACTGCAGGGAATTAAATCCCCACAGCCCTGCAGTACAGTGTACAAAATAAATTGTACAATTGAACAGCTGAACCCACACACACGCTTCAGAGGCTCTACCTCCAGGGTTTAGCCTACCATGGTGAGGATTCTCACTGAGGGAGGCCACTGGAGAGGGGAAACATGGTGAACATCTTGCCATTTACCTACTGATAATCTAGAGCCTGATGAGCCTAATACACATGATGTCAGGCTGAGCTTCTTGCTTTCCTGTCTCTGAAGCTGGCTGGATAGCCAAGAGCAGGCCAGCCTGGTGGAGCTTGGTTCACCTTATATCTCCACCTTCTTCTCGTTAACAGATTGGTTTCTGGAATGAAGATGATAAGTTTGTCCCTGCAGCCACCGATGCGCAAGCCGGAGGTGATAACTCAAGTGTTCAGAATAGAACATACATCGTCACTACAATCCTAGTGAGTCCTCATTCCTTCATCAAGGTTACCTGAGATTCAAGCAAGACCAGTACAAGGGTTTTCCACCAGGAGCAAAAACTGGTCATTCTTCTTGCTTAAATTGAGTCACAGGTGGAAAGAGGGTGTAAGAAAAAAAAAATTTTACAGGAGTTAGAGATACTGAGTTTTCACCCTGGCTCTGCCACTGTCTCACTTTATGCCCTTAGGTAAGACACGATCTTTTGAACCATAGTTCCCCTATAAATAAAACATAAGGGAGGGGCTAGCCTGTGTTAGTTTTCATTCTCCACCCTCCTACAGTAGAAGCCATTTTCAAAGTAAATCACCTGAAGTCTAGTACATGAAGTGGGTACAAATGAAGCTGCTATGATTTTTAATGATTGATAATGAGAAATTTGGAGACCATTGGGTGTCTACTTCTCCATCATAGTGTTCCCACAAGGTAGTGCTGGTGGAACATAATTTGAAAAGCTGTGTACCATATCTCGATGATGAAACATCCATGTTGTAACCGAGTCCTTTGCTTTCAAGAAGTTTGTCATGGTGGGGCTGAGTGAGTATTGGGGTGAGAGAACTTTAACAAATGGATTTATGGACTAGAGAGACTTCCCTAATTTTAACTGATGTTGGTGACATCCCCCTCTGCACGCCAAAGTCTTCCCTACCCATGAGTGAACTATAACCCACATCATCTGTCTCCCCCATTTCTCTACCAGGAAGATCCTTATGTGATGCTCAAGAAGAATGCCAACCAGTTTGAGGGTAATGACCGCTATGAGGGCTACTGTGTGGAGCTGGCGGCAGAGATTGCCAAGCATGTGGGCTACTCCTACCGTCTGGAGATCGTCAGTGATGGAAAATACGGAGCCCGAGACCCTGACACAAAGGCTTGGAACGGCATGGTGGGAGAGCTGGTCTATGGAGTAAGTTCACTTGGAATTGGAAGTCAGAGGCAGAAGGTTTGATAGGAAATCACATGGTGGTTGGCTGGCCCTGGCCTATCAGATTGCCCATCAGATGTCATAATTGAGTTTTGTGCTGCTGAAATGATGAGTCCAAAATCCAGTGTCTTAAAACACTCTTCGTTCAACTTCCTGGTTCCAGTTCCCTTAGCCTCATTTCACTCAATCTCATTTCAGTTGATCATTGTCCAACACAGGTGACAATATAACCTTCCATATTATTTTGTGACTTCCCTACTCAAAAGTCTTCTATGGCTCCTTAAGAATAAATTTATCCCCAGTACTAGATGTACCATGAAGCCAACCTAACTTTCTAGTCACTTGTCTCATTACTCCCTCTCAAGCACCTTCCATTTCAGCCAAACTGTCCCCTGACTTGCTCTGTTCCCTAGAATAACCCTTTTGATTCTTCACCTTTAAAATCTACCCCTTCTCCAAAACTGGTGCCAAATATTACCTTTGCTAGGATGTCATTTCTTTTTCCCTATAACAGGTGTGAACCCCCCTTTTTGTTTTTTAATTATTCTCACTTTCTTCAGCAGTAAGTTTCTTCATCTTTTATGGTCCCTAACATACCCTGCCTTGTATGATGTTTATATAGTGGTAGGTATATAAGGTATTATTACCTTACATAATGGTTATCTGTACAACGGTGGTAGGTCTTCTTCATCTTTATATTACTCACTGCACCTAAAACAATGCCATGCACAATTACTGTAAAATGTTCAATAGATTGAGCAGTTTTGAGAAGAAATGAGTGCTCAGCTTTGTTTTAACTGTTCAGGGAATCATTGAGAAGTATAAGATTTGATCCCTTCTCCCAACAATATTAACATTTTGTGAAGTAGAAAAGACAATCAGACAGTGAGAGACAATAAGAGACAGCATACAACCAAAGAGTCTAAATTGTATGGTTCAGGCAAAAAGCTAATGGTGAGTTTATGTAGCCCCCAAGAAGGATGTGGAAGTTGAAAAGTGGCTATATTTCAACAGAAATAGAGAAGGCAGCCTGGAAATACCTAAAGAATAAACAATAGAATGTTGGTGGAAATAAGTAAGGTATGAGAGGAGAAGGAGAAAACAATAGAATGTTGGTGGAAATAAGTAAGGTATGAGAGGAGGAGAAAACACTGATGGTTTTCGTAGAGGTCTTGGGATGAGGAGTTGTCAGGGATGAGTTTTAGTAAGAAATGACCAGGGGAAGAGTACAGATTGATTCAGAGAACCTTGGGAGGTCATGAAAGTACCTGAGTAGAGGAATGACAAAAGGCAGTGGGAAAAGAATGTCTGCCACAGGCAGGAAGGGAACCATCACAACTCTCATAGCACATGGAGACTTCTGGCTGGGTCTTTGCTCTGAAGCATGTGACAAGGCCCAGGTTGATATTGTGCTCTTGTCAGGATGAAGCAACCATTTAGGACGGTTGTAAATCTTATTGTGTCATATGAGGTCCAGGAGACGCATGATGGCCGTGAGGGCCCTACAAAGGACCATGAGAAGTCAAAGAGATGCAGCAAAGAAAATCTTCCCCCTGGGAAGTGGTTTATGAGTTGGGGGTGGTATGTGCTTCTACCCTTTCTCTGACCCTCTCCTACTTCCCTTCCCTCACTTTGGGAACTTGCATTGGAGAAAGACAGTGACTTGGACAATTAATACTGCAGCTGGAGGCCTGTTGCCATGGGAACCTCAGCCAAACTCTTAAGGTCATCCCCATGGCAACAGCTGTGGATTTTTCCCTCCCTACTGCGTTTGTCTTCGCTTCCACCCCATGTAATGCCATTCCCTTAGTAAAAGGCCTGTGATCTGGGCAGAACAATGGTCTGAGCGTCTGAAGGCAAGCTCCCGATAGACCCAGTCAGTGGTGGGTCACCAGCTCATTGGGGCTGGGAGGAGCCTGAGTTGGTCCTGTAGGCCTCAGCTGTGAGCCCTACCCCCACCCTCTCCCCTGCACCAGGCCTGTTCCTCTTCCTAGTAAAAATTGTATTCTGTTCACTCCATGATGGCCCATTGGATAACTATCCCTTGATTTTTAGTTAGGCTTTCCCCTCCTGTTCCACCAGGGAAGAATAGGGGGTCTGGGGAAGTATCTATCAGCCTTGAACCACCAGTGAGGTCAGACAAATGTCATTTGGAGGCCTCCAATTTATTCATTCTGTGCCTTTTCAATAGCTAAATGTCAATCAGTGTCTCTCTCTTATTCCTTTTGCTGTCTCTTGTTCTTATCCACAACAGTAGTAGTAACATCTCAGCACTTAGTTTGTGCCAGGTGCTACGGTAAAAACCACATTATTCCATTTACTCCTCACAACAACCTGATAAGGTAGATAAGATTCTTATCCACATATTATGGGTGAGGACACTGGGGCCTAGGGATGTTAGGTGATTCGACATGGGATAAACAGCTAGTAAAAGCAGTCAGGACGTGAAGCCCTGGCTTTTGTACATTCTAAACCACTGGGATATGCCGGCTCTGTGGAAATCACCTCATCCAAGCATTGGATTGCAAAGCCAGTATTAACCGCTGGTGAGAACATCAGCAGTGTCTGCATTCACAGATGCCTCACCCTCCAGTGAAGCTTCTGTTTTTTGTTTTTTTTTTTTTTTTTTGGCGTGGATTTGTCTTTATGCCTTACTCACAGGTGACTTTCCTGACTGTCCCTTTACTTGGTGGAGTGAAAGAACAGGAATTTGCAGACATACACCTGGATTGAATTCCATCTCTGCCAGCTTACTGGCTATATAATTCCTGCAAGTCACTGAACTTCTCTGAGGTTCACCCTGTAAAACTGGGGAAGTGAATCCTTTATCACAGGGCTGGGGGTGGGGGGTAAGGGGTGGGAGATAGATTCACTTGTGCAGGGCCTAGCTCAGAGGAGATCTCCATCTCTGACAATTGTGTTCACTTTTTGCTTTGTCTCTAGTATAACAAAACTGGCTGTTGTTCCCCCAGGATTGTTTCTAGACATCACATTTTATTTGGGGATCTTCTGGGTCAGTGGTTCTCAAAGTGGTGCCTCAACCAGCAGCATTGCATCACCTGAGAACTAGTCTCAGCCTAGACCCTCTGAAACTCTGCAGTCTGTGTTTTCAAAATCCAACTCTGAGACACACTCAAATTTGAGAACCACTGTCCCAAGATTCCAGTTTAAGAAAATAATTTTGAGCACCTGTAAAATGCTCACACATCACAGTGCTCTTCATATATCTGATTCCTCTTGCCCCTTACAAAGCAACCTTGTAAAACAGGTAAAGCAGGGATAATTATGCCTCTTTTTTAAAATGTGGAAATTGATATCCTAAAACACAGTGGTCTTCTTTGAGGCCACACAGTTAGCGGGTTGCAGAGCCACCAGATTTACTTTCTCCTAAATCAGTTCTTTTTTTTGTCCTGGTCCTATAGAATCCCAGTAACTACCTCCCCTGGTGGAAATCAACTCAGAATGCCTCTAGTTGATATCATATAAGCTAAAACAGTGCTACTTTGGACAGACCACTTCCCTCTCTGGACCCAAATTTCTTATCTTAAAATGAGATAGTTGAACTTAGCATTTCCCAGTATTTATCATATAAACATTGGCCCCTTTTGATGCTCAAGAAAATTAAGTATCCAGAACCAAATAATTTTGGAAATAATGCATCCGGCTTCCCTCTCTTGAAAATTCATTTGAAAAATGCATTTTGACTTTTTAAAGGTTCCAGGAAGCCCTGTCCCAAAGGAATCTGTTTAAATCAGTGTTTCCCAAACATGTTTGTCGTCATGTTATACTTAACATCCTTCCAGAAGTAATATTCTGTAGAACAAATCTTGGAACTGCTGAATGAACTAAGCACTAAAATGATGTGGCTTTATGATTTTCCAGTCCATGATCCCTTTTATTAACTCACATCAGAAGGCATCAAATGAATCCATTCAATATCCTTTACCCCTTTCAAAACTTGTCTTCATCCGCCTCCACTTGTGGTCAATCCCTCCAAATCCACATTTCCATGATTTTTTTTCTGATTCCTTTTCCATCTATGTCAGATTACAGAAGAAAAAGTAAATCTCTTGTATTTGTAAAAATTATCAAAATTTATGCAGTAGGTGTCAGGGAAAAAAACAGCATCTCTATGAAATTCATACCTGACTCCATATTACTTTATGGAAAGTTTCTTTGTGTAAGTGAGAACTTAAATCATTCTGAAGCCAGGTTTTTTATTCCACTTAAAGCATCTCCTCAGTAACTCCAGCCAATGAGAATGGTCAGAGGAAATCCTCTCTAAGCAACAGATGGTTTGTTGTTGGGTGGGGCCCTTGCCTGCACAGAAGCTGTCACAGCCAAACATCTGGGCTATTGTACAGCATTATAGGAGAAAACCATTCACCTCCAACAGTCTTGCATCAGCATGTGTCTATTTCAGAAATGAATGTTATGGCATCTGTCCATGGGAAACCCTCTTGGGTTTCCAGGAGCTCTTGATCTCAGGCCAACAGAGCAGTGGATTTTTATGGCATAAATGCCAGTGCTTCTGCAATCAGGGAGAGATAGGGAAGACAGAAGAGCTCCTGGTTCCACATGGTGGCTGCCCAGGGATAAACATTTCTTGCAACCTTTTTTTCTTAACTGCATAACCGATTTGAATTTTAAAAATTGAGTTGTTTTTTTGTTTCTTAGTCTTCCTGGAAAAAAAAAAAAAAAGTTGTGGTGCTACTTTACTTCCTTGCCTCCAGGGCTTCACTCATTTTCTCACACGGTTCCCTACTCCTAGAATGCTCTTCTGTATCAGAGAAATCTGCCCAAATCCTACCTATTCTTCAATGAAAATTTACATGTGACCTCTTCCATGATGCAGTCCTTGTTCTCCCCTGCATAAATCTTACCTTCTTGGTCTCCTGTAGCATTTTGTATCTCTCAAATAGCATGTATCCAGCTCAACTTGTAAACTGAATAACCAAGTATATATGTATCAATCTCCCCTTCTGGTTTGCAATTCCCTGAGTGCAGGGACCATAGCTTACCTACAGCTTTTAGCCTAGGGATTGTACATGATAAGTACTCCATAAATGTTTAGCAAGTAAAACTTGCTTTCACTACCTTATTAGGCAAGACTATCTTGCAGCCATGAAAGAGACCCAAATCAAACTGGCTTAGGCAAACAGAAAGTTCAGCTCATGTTCTTGAGGACAAGTCGGGGAATGGAACATGTTTCCTAGAGAGTCCAGGGTAAGCCCTGTATTTAGAGAGCCCCAAATTATTGTATCAGGGATCAGCCTCTGCATATCTCAGCTCTAACTCTCATGGCTATTTCTCATTAAACTAGCTTGGGTCCTACGCCCATCTTTGAATGAGTCATTCTGGCCAGGAAGGTGGCCGGTCCTGGGTCATATGCCTCACCCTGTAACCAGTGCTCCCACTGGGAGCAGGGGGACTAACAGTGGGGCAGGACTGGTTCTCCCACCCAAGAAAGGAGGAATGGCTGCTGGACAGGCAAAACAGCAGATACTTACACAACACCCTTTCAAAGATAAGGAAGAAGCCTATAAAATTAGAACAATTAGAATTGTCAAGCAATCTCTCCTGTGACATAGTAGGCTGGTCAGCCATTTGTCAGAAATATTTTATAAGGTAGGAGCAGTTGGACTTCTAAAGTTCATTCCCACTCCCAAATCCTTTGAAATACAAGCGAATATTCATAGCAAAGAGAAGCACAGATAACCAAGAGGGATGCTGAGCTCAACTGCATTTTTTTTCTTTTTCTTTTTTATTTGCAGAGAGCAGATGTGGCCGTGGCCCCCTTAACTATCACCTTGGTCCGAGAAGAAGTCATAGACTTCTCCAAGCCATTTATGAGTTTAGGGATCTCCATCATGATTAAAAAACCGCAGAAGTCCAAACCAGGGGTCTTCTCCTTCCTCGATCCATTGGCCTATGAGATTTGGATGTGCATTGTTTTCGCCTACATTGGAGTGAGTGTCGTCCTATTCCTGGTCAGCCGCTTCAGCCCCTACGAATGGCACAGTGAAGAGTTTGAGGAGGGACGGGACCAGACAACCAGCGACCAGTCCAATGAGTTTGGGATATTCAACAGCTTATGGTTCTCCCTGGGAGCCTTCATGCAGCAAGGATGTGACATTTCTCCCAGGTCAGTACACTCTCCTCAACTTCTTTGCTCAACGCCATATTTTTTTTTAGGCAAAAAATACCAGAAAGCTAAGGGGTAGGAATGATTTCCAGACTTCACTGCATTTTGTTTTGCAACTATGCTTTCGAGTCAACTGTTCATTGTATATTATGGATTATTTGGGCCAACCTGCGTATGGGCCAGCTCTGTCTGCCACTCTGGCTGTCAAGCTCAGTTGGCATAATCGTGACTTTGATGTTCTGTAGCTGAAAGGGACAGAGAAAGGATGGCAGCAGTGTGATTTAACTAACATTTATTGAACATATACCTGGCAAGGTTCTGGGTCCTTCACGTGCATTATCTCATTGAATGCTCATAACAGCATAAAGAAGGACACTCATTATATCCATTTTTATCAAAGAGGAACCACAAAATGCTTAGTGAGTTGCCTAGGTTACATAGCTAATAGAAGGCTAAGTTGGGATTCAAACCATTGTCCTGTACTACTGCAGCAGAGTGAAAGGGGCACCAGATTACCAGGTCTGGCTCCGGCACCGGCACTCGGTGGAGCCCTGGGCAAGTCACTGGGCCCTAGGAGACCTTGGTTTCTTCATCTCTAAATGTAAAGGGTGCTCTTTTTCTTGGTTCTCAGAGGGACTCTGGAAATGATCAAGTTCTAGTGGTTTTGTAAATTTGTTCCTTATGATTCCAAACTGGAGTTTCTCACAGGTGCCTCTGAAATTGCCTTTGAGAATACTGGGGTGACCAAATCCAAGGGGTATCACTCCCCCAACACACACACACACATGGAACCAGAGTAGCCCTGTTTTTACCTGTTTATATACTAAACTTGTGAATATGATTTCTTTTGAAAGCTAAGAAGGGAAAAATGGAGGGACATTGGAAAGGAGGTGGGGGGAGGGCAATTTGAAAATTAACAATCTAGTCCAATTCCCATATTTTCTGACCTCCTATCTTTGTGTGTGATGTTCTTTCTACTACATTCTGGAGTGTTCATGCCACAAATCCCTTCCAATTAACTTGATAAATGAGCACTGGCTGTATTTCCTTTTATAGTTGCTTAATGTCTATGAACCCTTTTCCTGCTAGGCATTCCCTTGTAGATTACCAGGTTTCTAAAGCATGCAGGAGGGCAGGGTTTACAATTAGGCTGCGTGGATGGGTTTGTACACATTCACTTTCTAGGAGCCTTAATATCAAGTCCTCATAGACTTGTGCTGGAGGCATCATCACCACCTGTCTACATTTTGCATTTGAGTGTTGATGAGGACCAATATTCCTGAGTAGCAATGGAATAAAATCTTCCTAATGAGCTTCCCCCAGGACTCATTTTGCCTGCTGTATAATTTAGAAAGCCTCATTGTTCACCATTATAATCATGTTTTTCTTTAAATAAGAAGACAATCTGGGGGCTGGGGGTGGGGAGGGACATCAGGGAGGAGGTGTGAGACAGGATGCTTAGCCAATACTGGCAAACACATGGCGAAGAGTAGAAAGAACCAAACAGGGGAAGGGTTTACTTAAAAATAAATCAGACCAGTGGATAAACAGTGGGAAGACGTGATTCTTATCTAGGCAGTGTAACGCAGGGTCATCAAAACATGCATGTGTCTGAAAAGAGCCATGTGCTTATTCTTTTTCTCCATTATTTCCTCTGTCAGTGGGCCTTTTACCTCTTAATGGTACCTCGACCTCAGGGTGTGTTTTCATACTCCCCGCAGTTCCTCTAGAGGTCTCAAACTGGTGGCCTGCAAGCAGAATCCTCTCCCAGGCATGTTCTGGTTTGATTTCCACAGAGTTTGGCAATGACTATCCAAAACTGTGTGGTAGCTACCCTTTTAAGCTGAAGCATGGATTCCCCATTTCACCATGGCCACTACCTGACCTCCTTCATCTCTGTGTTATTCAACTGACCCCTCAAGGTTTTTATGACCTCTGGCTGCAAGAATTTCAAACTGTGCTCCTTCACCTTTGAGAGTTTCAATGAGGGGACATTAAGAACTGCCACAGAAGTGAAAGGAGACTGTGTAGGAAGGTACCCAGCCTCCCTTCTGTCCAGCTTTAAAAACACAACTCCACCCTGTGACTCTGTTTTTTCATTGGTCAAATGGAAATAACTGTTCCTACCTCAAGTATTGTTGTGAAGCTTAAATGAGAGTAATTCATGTAGAACCCATGACTTGGTACCCAGAAGCACACAGGAAGTGCTAAAACATGGATGGTTATTTTTTGTTGATTTTATATGTTGGACTTCTGCTAAACCTCCTTAGAAGAAAGGTGCCCTGGCTCACACTGTTTTGAAAGCCAGTGGCCTGTGTGACCCTCTTCCTGGAACTCCTTAGATGCTAAAACAGAAATCAGGGCCAGACCAAGTAGGCAATGGGAAAAACTAACAGAAGTTTGTGTGTTGTTGTTGTTTACATATTTCCTGATGAAATCAAGTCAACAAGTTTCATGAGCCTTTGATCTGCCTAGCCCTATCTTAGATACTCAGTGTGGTATGGTAGGAAGCACTTCTCAGGGGTTTGTATACATCAAACATTTAAAGAACCTCCATCCACATGAGTGTCAATTAAATGTTCTTGCTACTTATTTAAATAATATATAATAAATCCTCACTAATTTAGAATGTGTGGGACTAAGATAAATCTGAATTGTGTGAACCTGCACTCAACACACAAGTAGCTTTATCTCTTTTTAATGTCTTCAGAGTTCATGCTAAAAACTAGCAACCAAAAGCCAACAAAGTGTGGCCAGGTGTGGTTGTCTGCAAGTAACAATAAACCTGGCCACAGTAAAAGAGAGGGTCATCTCTTTCGTTACAAGAAAAGCAGAGGCAGGCAGTGGCTCGTGTTGGTTCAGTGAAATCAGGATTGACATCTCTGTGATTCTCTTGGTCTTTTCATCCTCATTACAAGATGGCTGCTTCCAGATATGATGCCCATGTTCGCCCAATAACAAGAGGAACAAGTCTCGCCAGCCATTTATGTCTCTTTGGATCAGGAAAACCAAAGCTTGCCAGAATACTCTGCACCCCAGGCAGACCATTGGCTAAAACTCTAGTAGCATGGGAGACAGGGAAGGCAAGAATTCAGGATTTCTAGCTCTGCATATGCAGAGCTGAGAAACATAGTCATGTGCAAAGCCCTCAAGTAGAAAAGAGCTTAGTGCTTTCAAGGACAGAAGGAGTAGCTGCTGTACCTGGCTTGTAGGGAATGAAAAGAGCAGGGGTTTAAGATAATATTGGAGTAGTTGGCACAGGCCGTATCATGAAGAGCTAGATTTGCGATTTTATTCTACATGCAATGGAAAGTCATTGGAGGGTTTTAAGCAAGGGAAGCACTGATTTACATGCTAAAATACCACTCTGGGGAGCTATGCAGAAAATGAATTAGGACAGAGAAGAGGCAAGAGTGGGAGCCGAGGGATCGAGCAAGAGGCTTTTACAGTAATCTGGTGAAATTATAGTGATGAAAATTATGATGGTCATGGAGATGGATTTGTGATCTATTTTGAAACTAAAACTGGCAGGATTTGCTGGTGGATTGGATATATGGGGATGAGGCAAGAGGGAATAGTCACGGGTGAATCCAAGAGGGAAGGAAACATTTGGAAAACATGGAACCATAATTCCAGAAAACTTCAGCTCTGGGTGGAATCATTAGGATGTTCTGATTTATCCATTCATGTTACAGATAAGGAAACTGAGGCCCAAGACAGGGGAAGGGCATACCCATGGCCTGTCGATGCCCAGTCCTATGCCATCCTACCAGGCAGTCCCAACCCCAAGGCTCCACTGAATATGACTGAACTAAGAAAGAGCCTCTTCAGTTGTTACTCCCACAGTCCCCATTTCACTATCGGCTTCCATGAGGTCAATATTTTTCTGGGTTCAGATCATCTTAGTAAGGAGAACAATAGGGGGCCGGAAGGCCCTGGGGGATAAAGGAAAATGGGAAATTATGATTTCAGCCTCCAGAACTCTCTCTTATCCCTGACCTTAGAATGTGTCAGAATTAAGATAATTATCTCCACCTGGTGAAGATAATTATTCTCAGTGAGAAGTCGTCTCAGGCGGAGGTGGTGATGGCACTTTGGAGATCTCGGGGAACCCTACATCTCGCCCCCGCTCCCCAGCTGAAAGTACTTGTAGAGGGCCCTGTAGCTCTCTCAGCATGGGAACAGGGTGGCCAATGAGGAGAACCCAAGCTGATAACTAAAGACAGACTGACCTTTGAAGTCACACACAAAATCCATAGCAACCAATGTGCCTCAGGCAAGAAGTGATGAGAAGCTTATCCCATCCACATCCTGCTCTCCCTCCTCCCCTCCCAGAGAGAGCCATGCAGAACCATTCCTCTCGCTCATCTTGATGTCACTGGAGTGTTGACATCTAATGGGGAAGACAAGGGAGGCTGGGGGTAAATATTCAGAGAGTTACTGGAAGCAGCCTGAAATTATAAAATATTTTGCGTTTTGAAAACCTAAGCCTGGTGTGGAACATGGGATCATTGTCACAAGGAAGTGTGGGTAACAAGGCAAGAAATGGTGTGATAGATACTCTGGATCTTGAGACTATCACAATCACCTGGCATGTTTGTCAAAATGCAGATTCCCAGGCCCCATCCCAGAACTGCTGGATTGAAGACAGGGCTATGCATGTTTCATAAGCCTCCCTTCCCCGAGGGGCAGATTGGCACTAAAGTTTGAAAGTCCTTGAACTAGGGAAGTCCAAGGAAGTCAGCTTAGAAGTGGCAGGAAGCAAGGTCCACAAGTCAGCCATAAATGGTGCCGGTCAACAGCCTTAAATGCTGAGCTCAGGGTCTATGTGCTCACTGCTCTCCAGCATGTTACCTGTTAGGTGAGCTAGCCCCTGAGCAAACTAGGGGGGTGATCGTGGCCATTGTAAGACAGAGGCCTTGCGGGGGGGGGGGGGGGCTTGCCTTCTCCTGCAGGCAGCCTACCATGAGGGGCTCACAGTTTCACCTGAATATATCCCCCTTGATTGCTTCCCCTCTGTATTAATAAGCTGCACCAAGGCAGCGGGGTTGTCCCAGGTGAAGTGATTCTGCAATCATGGCAGGCTGATGTGTGCACTGACGGTCTGTGGGTGGTCCCATCACTGGTTGACTCCAGCTCAATGCCTCCTTCCTTTTCATTTTAATCCTCTGCTACCTCGTGGTGAGACTCAGAGTCAGTCACTAATATCATAGGGAGGCAGAAGAGTAGAAGTTTCAGAAGCTCCCTAAAGCCGCATGCAAGTATTCAAATGAATGCAGTGACAGGAAGATTAAAGCCTTCACTGGCTTTTCAAATGAAAAGCATCATTTCTGCATCTCAGCCAGTAGTTCTGCCATCAGCAAGAGGGAAGTCAAATTGATCTCTCTCTAGATTTCTCTAAAAGTCTGAGGTTTGAACAGTTTAATTAAGGGAGAATTTCCCTCCCCCCCCAAAAAAAAATGCAATAGGTAAATGTTCAGAAAGTTTTCCACAGAGCTGAAAGGGATGTTTAGGACCATTTATTCATTCATTAAGCATTTATTTAGCACCAGTTATGTGGCAGGCATGGTTCAAGGTGCTATGGCAGACATCGGTGAACTAAGCAGATAAAAATCCCTGCCTTCCCAGAGCCTACATTCTAGTGAGAGAGGTGGGCAATAGATAAAATAAATATTCAGTCAAGTCCCCTCCCCAATTTGACAGGTGAGGATTCTGGCTAACAGGGAAAGGAAGGGACTTAAGGTCACACAGACAAAGAGTACAAGTTCAGTAACACAGGAATGAAGAAGTTCAGGTGGGATGCTGGTGATCTGAGAAATGCATGTGTCAGCTAAAGAGGGCAGGTGCCACTCAGTTCTGGACAGTCATTGTCATGGGGAACTTCATTCAAATCAAACAAAAGCATGCCAAGGATTCAGCTTAGGGGCCACCAGTTTGAGATCCTGGAAAAACGGTGGATAGTTTAAAAACAACAGTATAGCTTTATTGCCTTTTGATACACTTGGAATATCGTATTTATAAATTTTTAGAAAGGTATTCTCTCCCCCTCCCACTTTCGATTCCAAGTATAAAATCTGATTGCTTTGTTTTTATCTCCTTTACATACCTTGGAAAACCCAAGCCGTGGCCAATAGCTGTACTAGAAAGACAGTTGGTTTCCCTGCCTAAATACCCAGAAAGGACACATCTTCCTAGCTCAACATTCTCCTGGAGAGGACCCCCTACTTCTATAGAAATCCTCTCTGAAAATATAACATCTGAGATGAAGAGACCCAATTGTTCATCCAGAGAGAAGTACTGAGTTCTTCACAGGGAAAAATGAAAGCATAATTAATTGAATTATTCTGGAGAAGGTATGTGCAGACTTCTATGGGGAGTTTGAATAGGAGTCAGGTACCACCATCCGTCTGGTGGTAAATGAATTACTTTTGCTGCACCACTTAAATATACTTTTACCCTTCCTATGTTCGAGAGAGATAATAGGAGAATTATGCCCAAGGTACCTAGCAGGAAATACATGCTGTCAAGCACAGTAACCCAGAAACCATAAACCTAGGGTGATAAGTTACTGTGTGCATGTGGTGGTTGAAGGAGAGGGGACTCAAAGTGAGAAGGCAGAGTGCCTGCTGGGAACAGAGGAAAGTCCCACCCTGGAGGGGAACCAGAGACTCCCGTTCTCCAGGAAAGCTGGCGGACAGAGCTGGAGGAGGTGGTGAAAGGCACTCTTAAAAGTGGACATCACTCTTTGTTTACTATTGGTCCATGGAGTGAGTCACTTTGTCTCTCTGGGTTTCACCTTTCCCTCTGTAAAATGGGGACTAGACAGTCCCAAGTATGTCCCACCACTAAGGTTTGTCTTCCTTTGATTCCCACATTCAGCCAAGCTCTAGTTATCCCAGTTGTACTTCATTCTCTTTCCTTGGCTCCATGCTTTTATGTCCGTGTTCCCTCTGCTTGGAGTGACCGTCCCCATATTTGCTGCTCAGTTCCTTCCATCTTTGCAAGTTGCTGCTTTCTCTCTGCCTCCCTCCCAGCCCCAATTATTCTTCTTAAGCCATACTTTATAGTAATGGTTATAAGTTTGAACTCTGGAATAAGGCCACCAGGATTGAATCCTAGTTCTCCCATTTACTAGCTGTGTCAATTTCAGAAAATAATTTATCCATGGTTCAGTTTCGTTTTCTGGGAAATGGGGATAATAAGAAGACAAGACTCAATGGAGTATTTTAAGGATTAAATATCATAATGCATATAAAGCTGTTCCTTAGCGTAGGGCTGACACACAGTAAATGTTGGCTGTTGACATTGTTGTTTTCATCACCATTGTCACCTGATTCTCTGAGGACATCTTATATATTCAACCCTGCACTCAAGGCACCCATGTCTGTTCCTGTTGAAACACAGACTGGCGAGCTCATCTCATCCAAAACCTGGCACAGGGTGTTGCATATCCTAAATACCCAACACATGTTTACTGAATGGGCACACCCATTTTCAAAGTAACTTTCTAAGAACCATGAGTTCATATGTTTGATTTAGTGGAGAGGTTTCCTGCTCCCAACTACCTGTGAAACATGGGGTAATTTAGTCCTCAGTTCTGAACAGATATGGAGGAGCAGTGGGAAAGAATAGAGATAAGGAAGTTAAAAGGACCTAGAACACAAAATTCCTTGTCATCCTAATGCCACCAGGTACTCCACTATTGAGGAACACTCTACCTCTTCTCTTCTGGGATAAAAGTACTAATGATGGTTCACTTGCTGTACCTACTATCTACTGTCAGGCACTCTGACAAGCATTAGATCATGTTACTTCAAATCATCATGATAACATTTGCCTGGGTACATCAACACCATTCAGTAGATGAAAAAACTGAGGATCAGAGTGATTAACTCCCTTGCCCAAGGTTACTCAGCAGCACTGAGATTATAACCTGTGTCTATCTGATTCTAAATTCTAAGATCTATTGTTGACATACTGTGGCCTTCTCAGACCAAAACTCCTTCTGAAAATCTCACAGGGCTCCCTGGGATTATTAGAATTCATGGGAAAAGAAATGGTATCCTTTTTCTTCTGTAGAATTCCCTCACTCTAATAAAAAAAAGAGAGGGGGTCTTTTGTGCTTTGGGTTTTTTATTCCATTATTATCATTCCTTAGAGTGTCTTTGTCTTCATAAGGCATCTGCTGAGAGAGAAGAGGTAAGCAATGGGAATGAGCTTTGCCTCCACAAAGAAAGAGTGCAGCTGGGGTGAGGGAGTTGGTGAGACAGAGAGAAAAGCAAAGATTTAATTGGTGCCAAGAGGCCAATTTCTTGGCTTCAGCTGGGAGGTGACTGTGAGTGTAGGGTGGGTTCCATAGTAACAGCTAAAGCTGAAGAGGACATGTTTTTAACTGTAGCACTTTAGATATGAAATGGGGGGTGGAAAGAGGCAGAAAGGATCATGAATCATGAATAGCCTTAAAATTGTGTAGGTGAGAAACATCTGGAGTCGACACATTTATTCGACAGAAATGGTTGTACAAATGTGACAAGATCTATGTAAAAGGATGTTCATTTCACTATTGTTTTAAAAAGCTTGAAATAGCCCACTGTCCATCAACAGTGGCCTGGAAAAAAAATGATGATTCATCCTACAATGGAACACTACACAGTTGTTAAGATGGATGGACAAGGACTCCTGGGTTGATTTGGAAAGATTTTCAGGGTTGTAGAGTCAGAAAGTAGTTCATCAAGCTCTCCCAGTTCCAAAATTGTAGGCCCTTTTCACTGTCCCCTATTGCCTCTCTGGGTCATAGGAAACTAGGAGAATGTGTAACCAAGGGCTAAACTGTGTGGCTTGCAGAGTTAGTTCTAGAGTTTTTCTGAGAAAGGGAAAATTAGTGTGAGCTGAGTGAAAGGTTTCTTGGAGACATTGGGCTATGCCTTGAAAGATGAGATTTTTCTGCAAAAGCAAAGAGAAATGAGGAGGAGAATCCCTGATGGGGGTGGTCCCATAAGCAAAGGCACCCAGGAGGACACGTGGAGCCATGTGACCCATCAGTCAAGATCATTGTTAGGTCCTCCTTGGCCAGAGGCTCATACTTCACCAAGTTTCATGATATTCTTAAAGCTGTGACTTCTTGGGGCCCTGTGACCTGTTCTGAGGCCATTGGAGAGTCACCAAAGAAGCACACGGAGTCTGAAATAGCAATGTTGGCCCAGTTCTTTAGTTGCCACCAGGAAGAGCTCCAAGAAGTGACTCTCAGCTCCCTGGGAGCACTTTTATTGGCTGGTGTTAAGGCCTGGTCCACAGTGGCTAGAGCCATGTCAGCTACTGTGATGGTTGGGTTCATGTGTCAACTTGGCTAGGTGGCCTAGCTGTCTGGTCAAGCGGGCACTGGCCTGACGATTCCTGTGAGGCTATTTGAGGCTGGTTGGTTTGTCGGATCATCAGTCAATTGACTGCAGCTGACTGATGATTCATCAAGGGGCGTGCTTCCACAGTGAGAGAATGTAATTGGCTGGATTTGGTCCGGGTGATCAGTTGGAGGCTTATAAGCCGGACAGTTAGAGAACCTTCACTTCTTCTTCAGCTGCTCAGTGAAGCTTTTCCTGGGGAGCTCGTCGAAGTTGCCAGTTCGTTTCCTGAGGAGTTCGTCAAAGTTGTCGGTTCGTTTCCTGAGTTCTTCAAAGTTGCCGGTTCGTTTCCTGAGGAGTTCGTCAAAGTTGTCGGTTCGTTTCCCGAGGAGTTTGTCGGACGTCTTCCTTGGAGTTGACAGCTTGTTGACGGCTCTGCAGAATTTGGACTCGTGCGCTCCCGCAGTTGCATGAGTCACTTTTACAATTTGATAATAAGAGACATCTCTCATTGATTCTGTTTCCAAGGAGAACCCTAACTAATACAACTTGGTACCGGAAGTGGTTCTTGAGAAACGGAATCTTAAAATGGGCTTTTACAACTTGTTTTCTACTCTGATTAGATTCAGAGGCACTAATGACTCTATTTCCAATAATCAAGAGGGTACTAAGAGTCCATGGCAGGAGTTGGCAAAGGAAATACGCAAAATAGCACCATTTGATTCTCCTAATTGTGCTCTAGTACGAAGCGAGGCTCTGGGTGACAGCGTTTTCGACACTTTCACAGAGTTTTGCAGTATTAAGAAGTATAATGATGTTGGCTGGCTGCTCTTAGATACTTTGGATACAGTTGTAAGAGAAAGGGATGAGCTAAAGGCTTCAAATTCAAAACTTGAATGCCGTATGACAGATGTAAAGAGTTCCATCTGTGCCCTGAAAGAAAATCTTATTTCCTGTGCCCGCAGACTGGAGGTTTCTGAAAATCAGACGCAGTCTCTTATTGTGCGAGTAGCACATTTACAGCGTAAACTAAAATCTCAACCTCTCAGGGTGTCTGCTGTTAAAGTAAAGGCATTGATTGGAAAAGAATGGGACCCAGAAACTTGGGATGGAGACATATGGATTGATAATAATGACAGTGAGGACATTGGAACCCTGGATTATGCTGGGTCATTGTTAGATTTACCTGTAGAGGGCTGTCCTGGGGAAACAGCTTCTCTGCCTCCAGTCTGCCCTAAGGAGCCTGCCACGCAACTCCCACCTAAGGAGATTGACCCTTCAATGCCTGCTAATCTTGTAATCACCTCCCCTGAGGAAGCAGCCCTCACTCTTTCGTCTGGAGAGACTAATCCTGTTTTAAGAGATGAAAATGCAACAGAGTGCCCTGAGGTGAATGTCTTGAGAGATAATTCTAACTCTTTTCATGACCCACCCCCACCACCAGTTTTTGCTTCAAGACCTATAACTAGGCTCAAGTCCCAACAAGCCCCAAAGGGTGAGGTACAAAGTGTGACCCATGAGGAAGTACGCTATACTCCAAAAGAACTGTATGAGTTTTCCAACTTATACAGACAGAAACCAGGGGAATATGTGTGGGAATGGATATTGAGAGTGTGGGATAATGGTGGAAGGAATATAAGGTTGGATCAGGCTGAATTTACTGATATGGGCCCACTAAGCAGAGATTCTGCATTCAATGTTGTAGCTCGAGGGGTTAGAAAGGGTGTTAACAGTTTGTTTGGGTGGCTGGCTGAAACATGGATCAAAAGGTGGCCGGCATTACCAGAAGTTGAAATGCCAGAACTGCCCTGGTATAATGTGGAGGAGGGGATTCAAGGGCTTAGAGAGATTGGAATGTTAGAGTGGATTTATCATGGAAAACCTGCTCACACAGTCCTGGAATGTCCAGAGGACACACCTTTTACCAGGACTGTAAGGAATAAATTTGTGAAACTAGCTCCATCATCCCTGAAGAGCTCTGTAGTCGCCCTTCTCTGTAGGTCAGATATTACTGTAGGAACTGCTGTCACTGAGCTGGAATCCTTAAACACAATGGGGATAATCGGGTCCCGAGTCAGCAGAAGCCAAGTGGCTGCAGTTAATCGCCACAGACAAGGTGGACAGGGCTACCATAATGTAAAACAGGCTCAAAGTAGCAATCAAAATAATATGACTCGCAGAGACTTATGGCGTTGGCTAGTGGATCATGGAGTACCAAGTAGTAAAATAGATGGGCAATCGACTAAATTCTTGTTTGAACTATATAAGCAGAAGAATTCTAGGCCACGTGAACAAAAATCTCCCTTGAATTACAAAAACAGAAAGTCACGGCCCCTTAATCAATTCCCAGACTTGAGACAGTTTACAGATCCAGAGCCTCTTGAATGAAGGGAAGGCCGGGTACCCTTGGAGAAGGACCCTGTCACACTGCCAAAAATTTACACTGTTAAACTTCCTCCCAGCCTTCCCCAGGGGGACCTACGGCCTTTTACCAGGGTGACTGTGCATTGGGGAAAAGGAAATGATCAGATATTTCATGAATTATTAGACACTGGGTCAGAAGTGACATTAATTCCCGGAGACCCAAAATGTCACTCTGGTCCACCAGTCAGAGTTGGGGCTTATGGAGGTCAGATGATTGATGGAGTTTTAGCCCAGGTCCGTCTCACAGTGGGTCCAGTGGGTCCCCGGACCCATTCTGTGGTTATTTCCCCAGTGCCGGAATGCATAATTGGAATAGACATACTCAGCAACTGGCAGAATCCTCACATTGGTTCCCTGACTCCTGGAGTGAGGGCTATTATGGTGGGAAAGGCCAAGTGGAAGCCACTAGAGCTGCCTCTGCCTAGCAAAGTAGTGAACCAGAAGCAATACCGGATTCCTGGAGGGATTGCAGAGATTAATGCCACTCTTAAGGACTTGAAGGATGCAGGGGTGGTGATTCCCACCACATCCCCATTCAACTCTCCTATTTGGCCTGTGCAGAAAACAGATGGGTCTTGGAGGATGACTGTGGATTATCGTAAGCTTAACCAGGTGGTGACTCCAATTGCAGCTGCTGTCCCAGATGTGGTATCATTGCTTGAGCAAATCAACACATCCCCTGGTACCTGGTATGCAGCTATTGATCTGGCAAATGCTTTTTTCTCAATTGCTGTCAGCAAGGACCACCAGAAACAGTTTGCATTTAGCTGGCAAGGCCAGCAGTTTACATTCACCGTGCTACCTCAGGGTTATATCAACTCTCCAGCCCTATGTCATAATATTGTCCGCAGGGATCTTGATCATTTCTCCCTCCCACAAGACATCACACTGGTCCATTATATTGATGATATCATGTTGATTGGACCTAGTGAGCAAGAAGTAGCAACTACTCTAGATTTGTTGGTAAGGTATTTGCGTGGCAGAGGATGGGAGATAAATCCAACAAAAATACAAGGCCCTTCCACCTCAGTAAAATTTCTAGGTGTTCAGTGGTGTGGGGCCTGTCGAGATATTCCTTCTAAGGTGAAGGATAAGCTGCTGCATCTGGCCCCTCCTACAACCAAAAAAGAGGCACAACGTTTAGTTGGCCTCTTTGGGTTTTGGAGACAACATATTCCTCATTTAGGTGTGCTACTCCGGCCCATTTACCGAGTGACTAGAAAAGCTTCTAGTTTTGAGTGGGGACTGGAGCAAGATGAGGCTCTGCAACAGGTCCAGGCTGCTGTGCAAGCTGCTCTGCCACTTGGACCATATGATCCAGCTGATCCAATGGTGCTGGAAGTGTCAGTGGCAAATAGAGATGCTGTTTGGAGCCTTTGGCAGGCTCCTATAGGAGAATCACAACGCAGGCCCTTAGGATTTTGGAGTAAAGCTTTACCATCCTCTGCAGACAACTACTCTCCATTTGAGAAACAACTGTTGGCCTGCTACTGGGCCTTAGTAGAGACAGAACGCTTAACCATGGGCCACCAAGTTACCATGAGACCTGAGTTACCTATCATGAGCTGGGTGTTGTCTGACCCACCAAGCCATAAAGTTGGGCGTGCACAGCAGCACTCCATCATAAAATGGAAATGGTATATACGAGATAGAGCTCGAGCAGGTCCTGAAGGTACAAGTAAGTTACATGAGGAAGTGGCCCAAATGCCCATGGCCCCCACTCCTTCCACCTTACCTTTTCTTGCCCAGCCCACAGCTATGGCATCTTGGGGAGTTCCTTACAGTCAGTTGACTGAGGAAGAGAAGACTCGGGCCTGGTTTACAGATGGTTCTGCACGATATGCAGGTACCACCCGAAAGTGGACAGCTGCAGCACTGCAGCCCCTTTCTGGGATATCCCTGAAGGACAGTGGTGAGGGGAAATCCTCCCAGTGGGCAGAACTTCGAGCAGTGCACCTGGTTGTTCACTTTGCTTGGAAAGAGAACTGGCCAGAGGTGCGTCTGTATACTGATTCCTGGGCTGTTGCTAATGGTTTGGCTGGATGGTCAGGGACTTGGAAGGAACATGATTGGAAGATTGGTGACAAAGAAGTCTGGGGAAGGGGTATGTGGATAGACCTTTCTGAGTGGGCAAACAACATGAAGATATTTGTGTCCCATGTGAATGCTCACCAGAGGGTGACTTCAGCAGAAGAAGGTTTTAATAACCAAGTGGATAAAATGACCCGTTTGGTGGATACCAATCAGCCTCTTTCCCCAGCAACTCCTGTCATTGCCCAATGGGCTCATGAACAAAGTGGTCATGGTGGTAGGGATGGAGGTTATGCATGGGCTCAGCAACATGGACTTCCACTCACCAAGGCTGACCTGGCCACAGCCACTGCTGAGTGTCCAATTTGCCAGCAGCAGAGACCCACACTCAGTCCCCGATATGGCACCATTCCTCGGGGTGATCAGCCTGCTACCTGGTGGCAGGTTGATTACATCGGACCACTTCCATCATGGAAAGGGCAGCGATTTGTTCTTACTGGAATAGACACATACTCTGGATATGGGTTTGCCTTCCCTGCACGACATGCTTCTGCCAAAACTACAATACGTGGACTTACAGAATGCCTCATCCACCGTCATGGTATTCCACACAGCATTGCTTCGGACCAAGGAACCCACTTCACAGCAAATGAAGTGAGGGGATGGGCACATGCTCATGGAATTCTGTGGTCTTACCATGTTCCCCATCATCCAGAAGCAGCTGGGTTGATAGAACGGTGGAATGGCCTATTGAAGACTCAATTACGGCGCCAACTAGGTGGCAATACCTTGCAGGGCTGGGGCAGTGTTCTCCAGGAGGCTGTGTATGCTCTGAATCAGCGTCCACTCTATGGTGCTGTTTCTCCCATAGCCAGGATTCATGGGTCCAGGAATCAAGGGGTGGAAACAGGAGTAGCACCACTCACTATCACTCCTAGTGATCCACTAGGGAAATTTTTGCTTCCTGTCCCTGCAAGTTTAAGCTCTGCTGGTCTACAGGTCTTGGTTCCAAAAGGAGGAGTGCTTCCACCAGGAAACACAACAATAATCCCATTGAACTGGAAGTTAAGGCTGCCACCTGGCCACTTTGGGCTTCTTATGCCTCTGAATCAACAGGCAAGTAAGGGGATTACTGTACTGGCTGGGGTGATTGATCCTGACTATCAAGGGGAAATAGCACTGCAACTACACAATGGAAGTAAAGAAGAGTTTTCCTGGAATACAGGACATCCCCTGGGGTGTCTCTTAGTACTACCATGCCCCGTGATTCAAGTCAATGGAAAACTGCAACAACCCAATCCAGGCAGGACTACCAATGGCCAAGAAACTTCAGGAATGAAGGTTTGGGTCACCCCACCAGGCAAAGAACCACGGCCAGCTGAAGTGCTTGCTGAGGGTAAAGGGAACATGGAATGGGTAGTGGAAGAAGGTCGTGATAAATATGAACTACGGCCACGTGACCAGTTACAGAAACGAGGACTATGATGATATGAATATTTCCTCCTCGTTTTGTGATGATTATGTTTGTATTTGTCTGTGAAGAAAATATTTTTGCTTTCTTCTCTGTCTTATCCCCTTATCATATGGCATAAGCTGTAACGTTCATTTTGAAGATATGGTTTTAGGTGATGTGTACGACTGCCAAGTTGACAAGGGGTGGACTGTGATGGTTGGGTTCATGTGTCAACTTGGTTAGGTGGCCTAGCTGTCTGGTCAAGTGGGCACTGACCTGACGATTCCTGTGAGGCTATTTGAGGCTGGTTGGTTTGTCGGATCATCAGTCAATTGACTGCAGCTGACTGATGACTCATCAAGGGGTGTGCTTCCACAGTGAGAGAATGCAATTGGCTGGATTTGGTCCGGGTGATCAGTTGGAGGCTTATAAGCCAGATGGTTAGAGAACCTTCACTTCTTCTTCAGCTGCTCAGTGAAGCTTTTCCTGGGGAGCTCATCGAAGTTGCCAGTTCGTTTCCTGAGGAGTTCATCAAAGTTGTCAGTTCGTTTCCTGAGGAGTTCTTCAAAGTTGCCGGTTCGTTTCCTGAGGAGTTTGTCAAAGTTGTCGGTTCGTTTCCCGAGGAGTTCGTCAGACGTCTTCCTTGGAGTTGACAGCTTGTTGACGGCTCTGCAGAATTTGGACTCATGCGCTCCCACAGTTGCGTGAGTCACTTTTACAATTTGATAATAAGAGACATCTCTCATTGATTCTGTTTCCAAGGAGAACCCTAACTAATACAGAAGATGATAGGGCTCTTGAGATTTCACCAGTCTTTTGCTTCTTTACATGTTTTTCTGGAGTAACTTGCTTTTTCCTCTTTGAATTTTTGTCAGCTTCACTACCAGAATCATTGCCAGATGAGCTTGAAGAAAAAATTCCTTTGATTCAGGCATTACTCCACTCCTGCAGCTGAGCTGCCCACCCCCCCCCATCTACTCACTTGCTCTCTCAAGGCTCTGATAACATCAATTTACCTTTCTTGTATTTAACTGTTTGTAAAGATTTTCTGGGAAAAAAATGCTTGCATTATTGATTTGATGCATCCTCATGTGGTTAGAGGTAAACAATTCTGATATTTGAAATCTACTTGGAATGAAAGAAATTTTTTAAAAAATCAAATAAACAAGGTAGATAGAATGAAGAATGGATAGGTGAATACATATATGATAAAACCAAGCAAAATATTCATACTTTAATATGAACAAATTCAGTGAGTATGTAAGTGTTTGCTATATAATTCTGTCATCTTCACTATATGTTTATTTTTCTGTAATTAATGAGTAGTACAAATCAAAATAATGTAACACATTTAAAGAAATATATTATGTATGCTACAAATTTATGAGAACATTTCTAGTGATTTTCAAATGGATGAAGAGCAAATTTTATATGATGCCACTTTCAAGTATTAAAAATTAGAATTCTTTATGACAAACTTCATAGAGTGAATCTAAATTTCTCTTAAAATAACACTTAAAACAGTTTCCTTATTATTTTATAAGCTAAAGAGGAATAAATAACATTTTTAATTTAAAATATTACAATAGAAAAATATGCATTTATAGTTTAGTAAAATATATAGCAATGTTTTAAATGTTGGGAAAGTATGCATTTAGGAAGTGCTAAAGCTGCCAGAATGCAAAATATCAGAAATGGAATGGCTTTTCAATGAAATTTATTAGTTTACAAATTTACAGTACTAAGGCCATAGAAATGTCCAAATTAAGGCATCAAGAGGAGGATACCTTGTCTCAGAAAAGGCTGCCAGCATCTGGGGTTCCTCTGTCACATGGGAAGTCACATGGTAATGTCTGCTGGTCCTTCTCTCCTGTCTCCTGGTTTCAAAATGGCTCTCTGTCTCCAAAGTGTCTCTGGATATTTTTTCTCTAAGTGTCTCTGATCTCTCTCTAATTGTCTCTGCCATTTATCCTCTCATAGAGGACTCCAGCAGGGGAGTAAGACCCACCTTGAGTAGGTAGGGTCACATCTCCATGGAAACAACCTAATCAAAAAATCCCACCCACAATAGGTCTGCCCCCACAAGACTGGATTAAAAGAACATAGAATAAACAATGCAGGTAAACTCACTGCCCTCCCCCTACATGGGGCATGACTTCCAGGGGTGTAAATCTCCCTGGCAACATGGGACTTGACTCCTGGGGTGAGCCCAAACCTGGCTTCCTGGGATTGAAAAAGTCTTCTTGAACAAGAAGGGGAAGAAAAATGAAGCAAATAGATTTTCAGTGGCTGAGATATTTCAAATGGAGCTGACAGGTCATTCTGGGGGTTCTTCTTATGCATTACATAGATATCCCTTTTTAGTGCATTGGGATACCTGGAAGGAATGTCTGAAACTGTTGAACTGGAACCCAGTAGCCATGATTCTTGAAGAATCAAGATTCTTGTACAACTATATACTTTACACTGCATGACTTTGTAACTGTGAAAGCCTTGTTGCTCACACTCCCTTTAATCTATTGTATGGACAGATGAGTAGAAAAATGGGGCAAAAATTAAATGAATAATGGGGGGTGGATGGGATGGGATGTTTTGGGTGCTCTTTTTTACTTTTATTTTTCTTATTTTTATTTTTTTGAAGTAATGAAAATGTACAAACATTGATTGTGGTGATTAATGCACAACTATATGATGGTACTGTGTACAATTGACAGTACACTAGATTATTATATGGTATGTGAATATATCTCAATAAAATTGATTTTAAAAAAAGAACATAAGTTTTTCTGGGGTACATAACAGAGTCAAACCAGCACAGTAAGTAAAAAGGAAAGCAGGTATAATAATGAGTATTTTATTTGAAATATATTTGTCATGGTTGTATTCATATATTATCATAATACTAATTATATATATATATATATATATATATATATATTCTTAAAGTTTATATCCATATGGAAACTTGTCTGTAATAATTTGTAATATGTTTCAGCTTCATGCATTTTTTTACTTTTTTGTTATTTTCTGTATCACTGGTATTAAGCATTTATTACATTGATTTGGAACAGTAAAATGTAATTTCCTATTCATGGAACTCAATATATAAAGCCACCTATGAATAATTTAGAATCAAGAAATATCTACATTGCATCTATCAACTACATACCTATCTGTCTATAACTATCTATATATCTATATTTAGTTGTCAACCTATTTGTCTGTCACATGTTGGAATGTGGGGTATAGAAGTATACATAAGTTAGTGTTTGTGCATAAGGTGACAGTGTGTGTAGCTATAGATTTTAGTAATGGATCCATTTAATTTTTTTCTGCCCACTTTGAAACAATTAAAGAATAAGAGAATTTTAACAAACAAAAAAGCTGAAAATATACTTGATAATGTGGAACTCAAAAAACAAATATGGGTGAGCAATGAAATGATTGGAAGAAATAGAGTGACATGACTATATACAGGCATACTATATTGAGTGAATGGTTAAATTTTTAGAGGACAACTCCTTATCCCTTCATTTGTGTTTGAGATACATATTCCAAATCCAAAGATCACCAGATGATATCCTAAAGGAAGTGGGAAAAATAAGAGGAATACTGATTTGTTGTTTTTGTCTGTTTTTGAGTAGGTATTTGTGAGTCACTCTCACTTGACAGTTTTGGGACATTCAGATGCTGTTACCATCAAGACAATTTTGCCAGTCTACTATTTTTTTTAATTCAGTTTTACTGAGATATGTTCACATACCATGAAGTCATACAAAGCATACATTCAATTGTTCTTAGTACCATTCTAATTGGTGTGAGATGGTATCTCACTGTAGTCTTAATTTGCACCTCTCTGATAGCTAGTGAAGCTGATCATTTTTTTCATGTGTTTTTTGGCCATTCGTATTTCCTCTTCAGAGAATTGTCTTTTCATATCTTTAGCCCATTTTATAATTGGGCTGTATGTACTACTGTCATTGAGTTGTAGTATTTCTTTATATATGCATGATGTCAGTCCTTTGTCACATACATGTTTTCCAAAAATTTTTCCCATTGAGTTAGCTGACTCTTCACCTTTTTGGCATTCTTTTGAGGTACAGACACTTCTAAGCTTGAGGAGTTCCCACTTATCTAATTTTTCTTTTGTTGCTTGTGCTTTGGGTGTAAGGTCTAGGAAGTGGTCCCCAAATACAAGGTCTTGAAGATGTTTCCCTACATTACCTTCTAGGAGTTTTATGGTACTGTCTTTTATACTGAGGTCTTTGATCCACTTTGAGTTAATTTTTGTGTAGGGTGTGAGGTAGGTGTCCTCTTTCATTCTTTTGGGTATGGATATCCAACTCTCCCAGCCTCATTTGTGGAAATGACTATAATGTCCCCAGTTCAGTGGCTTTGGAGACCTTATCAAAGATCAGTCAGCCACAGATGTGTGGCTCTATCTCCAAATTCTCAATTTGATTCCATTGATCAATATGTCTATTTTTGTGCCAGTACCATGCCATTTTGACTGCTGTGGCTTTATTATAAGCTTCAAAATCAGGGAGGGTAAGCCCTCCCACTTCATTTTTCTTTTTTAGAGTGGTTTTAGCAATTCAAGGCATCTTCCCTTTTCCAAGTCTGCAAAGTAGGTTGTTGGAATTTTGATTGGGATTACATTGAATCTGTAGATGAGCTTGGGTAGAACTGACATCTTAATGACATTTAGGCTTCCTATTCATGAACATGGAATATTTTCCATCTGTTAGGGTCCCTTTCTATTTCTTTTTAGTAGAGTTATGTAGTTTTCTTTGTATAGATCTTTTACATCCTTGGTTAAGGGTTTTTTAGTTGCTATTGAAAATGGTATCTTTTTCTTGAGTGTCTGTGCACTTTATTCATTTCTAGCATATGGAAACATTACTAACTTATGTGCATTAATATTGTATCCCACTACTTTGCTAATTTTGCTTATTAGATCTAGTAGCCATATCACTGATTTCTCAGGGTTTTCCAGATATAAGATCATATCATCTGCAAATAATGACAGTTTTATTTCTTCCTTTCCAGTCTGGATTCCTTTTATTTCTTTGTCTTGCTGGATTGCTCCGGTTAGCACTTCTACCACAATGTTGAATAATAGTGGTGATGGTGGGCGTTCTTGTCTCATTCCTGATCTTACAGGGAAGGCTTTCAGTCTTTCATCATTGAGTACTATGCTGGCTGTAGGTTTTTCATATATGCTCTTTATCATATTGAGGAAGTTTCCTTCAATTCCTACCTTTTGAAGTGTTTTTATCAAGATGGGAGTTGGATTTTGTCCAATCCTTTTTCATTTGATTTTTCTCTTTTGATTTGTTAATGTGTTGTAGCACATTGATTGATTTTCTTATGTTGAGCCATTCTTGCATGTCTGGAATGAAACCCACTTGGTCATGGTGTATGATTTTTTAATGTGCCTTTTAATTCAATTTGCAAGTATTTTGTTGAGAATTTTTGCATCTATATTCATTAGGAAAAATGGCCTGTAGTTTTCTTTTTGTAGCATCTTTGCCTGGTTTTGGTATAGATTGATGTTGGCTTCATAAAATGTGTTAGGCAGTATTCCATTTTCTTTGATGTTTTGAAAGAATGTAAGTAAGATTGGTGTCCGTTCTTTTTGGAAAGTTTGGTAGAATTCCCCTGTGAAGCCATCTGGCCCTGGGCGTTTATTTTGGGGAAGCTTTTTGATGACTGATTGGATCTCTTTGCTTGTGATTGGTTGGTTGAGGTCTTCTATTTGTTCTCTCATCAGTCTAGGTTGTTCATATGTTTCCAGGAAATTGTTCATTTCTTCTGCATTATCCAGTTTGTTGGCATACAGTTGTTCATAGTATCTTATGAGTTTTTAAAATTTATTTGGGATCCACAGTAATGTCACCTTTCTCATTCATTATTTTGTTTATATGGGTCTTCTCTCTTTTTGATTTTGTCAGTCTATCTAGGGCCTTGCCAATCTTGTTGTTCTTCTCAAAGAATCAACTTTTGGTGTTATTTATTCCCTCTATTGTTTTCTTGTTCTCTATGTCATTTATTTCTGCTTTAATCCTTGTTATTTCTTTTTTTCTACTGGTTTAATATTGGTTTGCTGTTCATTTGCTAGCATCTTCAGTTGCTCCATTAGTTCTTTGATTTTATCTCTTTCTTCCTTTTTTCTGTATGCATTTGGCACTATAAATTTTCCCTCAGTACTCCTTTTGATGCATCCCCTAGGTTCTGATATGCTGTGCTCTCATTTTAACTCATCTCTGTATATTTAGCAATTTCCCTTGCTACTTTTTCTTTCACCCACTGATTGTTTAGGATTGTGTTGTTTTACCTCTAGGTATCTGTGAGTTTTCTAAATCTGATGGCTATGTCTTCTAATTTTATTCCATTGTGGTCAGAGAATGTGTTTTGAATAACTTCATTTTTTAAAAAAAATCGTCAAGGCTTGTTTTGTGTCCCAGCATATAATCTATTCTGGAGAAAGTTCTGTGAGCACTAGAGAGGAATGTGTATCCTGGTGATTTGAGATGTAATGTTCTATATATGTCTGTTAATTCAAATTCATTTATCAGATTGTTTAGGCATTTCTTGAATCAGTCATCCTATCCTTTGGTTTATGTTTTTTAGATATATTTTTCCCTCTCTCTCTTAATGTCCTTTAATGTACCCATACTGAATCTCTTTAGCACTGAACCTTTCTCCATATCACTCTCTCCTTTCTTTGTTTCTCTGTTGGTAGGGCTCCCTTTAGTATTTCAAGTAGGGCAGGTCTCTTGTCAGCAAATTCTCTCAGCATTTGCTTGTCTGTGAAAATTTTAAGCTCTCCCTCAAATTTGAAGGAGAGCTTTGCTGGATAAAGAATTCTTGGTTGGCAATTTTTTGTCTCTCAGAATTTTAAATATGTCATGCCACTGCCTTCTAACCTCTGTGGTGAATGCTGAGTAGTCACTACTTAGTCTTATGCCATTTCCTTTGTAAGTGTTGAATTACTTTCCTCTTGCTTCTTTCAGAACTTGCTCCTTTTCTTCAGTATTTGATAATGTGTTCAGAATATGTCTTTGAGTGGGTTCATTTGATTTATTGTTTGGAGTTCACTGGGCATTTGTGATTTGTGTATTTTTGGTGTTTAGGAGATTTGGGAAGTTTTCCCCAACAATTTCTTTGAACACCCTTTCTAGACCTTTATCTTTCTCTTCCCCTTCTGGAACACCAAATGCTACTATATTTGCATGTTCTATATAATTTATCATATCCCTGAGGTTCATTTTGATTTTTTCAATTTTCCCCATTCTTTCCTTTGTTGTTTCATTTTCTATTCTGTCATCCTTAAGGTCATTGATTTGCTGTTCAGCTTCCTCTAGTCTTGTACTATGAGTATCCAGAATCTTTTTAATTTTGTCAACAGTTTCTTTTATTTGTGTAAGATCATTTATGTTTTTATTTACTCTTGCAATTTCTTCTTTATGCTATTCTAGGGCCTTCTTCATGTCCTTTGTATCCTGTGCCATGCTCTCATTGTTTTTCTTTAGTTTGATTAATTGCTCCAAGTATTGTGTCTCCTCTGATCTTTTGATTTGGGTGTTTGGGTTTGGGTTATCCATATTATCTGGTTTTTTCATATGCTTTAAAATGTTCTGTTGTTTTTGGCCTCTTGGTATTTGCCTAACTTGATAGGGTTCTTTTAAGTTATGTAGGCTGATTCAAACACATCTCTAATTTGTCGGATCTACAGCTTGGTGGAGTATACTTTCTCTAACTTATCAGCAGGTGCCTCCATGAGCCACCTTTTTCCCCTCAAGCCAGTTTTCCCCAGAGTTGTCTTTGTGGTGAGTGGGGGCCTGAGTCTTGTGGGGGACGAATTGTTGCACCACATTTGTGCGTGTCATTGGTGCTACCCACCCTGAATGTTGGGGGTGTGTCTGAGCAGTTAAAGAGGAAGGACAGCTTTAATAATCAAATCTCCCAGGTATACCTGTTGATTTAAAGCTGTTGCATTAGTGTAATCCTTCAGTTCAGTCTCACCACAGTTTGTCTCTGCTGCTGACCCACAAGTCCTTGGTATTGGTGTATGGTCCCTGGGACTTGTGTGTGGGTCCCTCTTCCAAGCTGTGCCCTTCTAGGGCCTCTGCTGAGGGAAGACTTGCTATGTCACAGGTGAGTGCTGTCCCCCATGGGAAGTTCTGGGCTGCAGGGCCATGTAGAGTCATCACAGCCTGCTGAAGGGATGGCTGAATGGGGCATGTTAATTTCCCCCTTTCCACACAGCTCCACCTTCCCAGCTTTGGGACAATTAGCAACAGATGCAAAAGGCTATTGTCCATGCCTGATATTGTGGTGTGTGCACATGTTGTTGGGAACACTTCATGTCATACTGGGTTGTTTGGGGCAACTCTGGGCTGTGATGCTGACACCAGGCAGGAGCATTCCCAAACCACCAGGAAAATGGCTGTAAAGGAAGTTATGGTGCTTAGCAAATTTTCTCAGCCACTAGACTTACTGCTTTGTCCCTCAGAACTATCTTAGCTCTGCTCTTGCCTGGGCCGAAATGCAAGTCTTGAGGCTTTCTGTAATGGGCTTCTCAGAATAATTGTTTTAAGAAAAGGGAAAAAGATTAAAAGAAAAAGAAAAAAAATGAAGGGCACTCCTTGCAGATCTGATGGCTCAGTGAAATGCTAACAGACAAGGAGATGGCCATTAAAGAACAATCAAGAGATCAGAGAAACCAGCTCTTCAGACAAGGATCCTTGCCCTCTGGATTTGCATATGCTCCTGATTATCTTTGAGCCCTGTCCTTCTCCATTTTATGTTCACTGGAACTCCAAAAATCTCTGTTTTTATTTTTGGGTTTTTTTTTTTTTTTTTGCTGTTTTTGCTATCCCTATCTCCTCTTCACCAGGCTGACTGCTCCCAGATTCTCTGGTGTTTGATCTCAGTCTATCCATGTTTGGAATTTTTGATCAGCAATCTGAGATTTCTATCAGAGCTGCAACTGTAGTTCTCCCTCCTGGTTCCCAGCACTGATGGCCCCTCCTCCCATAGGACTGTGCCTGAGGGAGGGGTGCCGGTCCCCTGGCCATGAGAACTTACAGATTTCACTGATCTCAGCTATTCCATGCATTCATGAGGGTTGTATGAAGTATGCCCAAAGTCAAATTGTTCTGCAATGTTCAGTCCATGCAGTTCCTGGCTTTCTACCTACTGCCCTGGAGGAAAACTAAAACCCACACCTTGTCACTCCCCCATCTTGCCCTGCCCCCACTCAGAGAATATTCCCCAGTTTACTATTAATATACAAAACTTTTTTACAGATACAAATTCTGTGTAATACCACAAATCACAGAAAACTCATAATCAGAGTTCAAACATCTTATATTAGAAAAATGCTATTTGGAGTCAAGTTCATGAACATACAAAACACAAAATAAAATCCACTTACACAAGTAGGCAGACAAATGAACAAAGATTTTTCATGTAAATGAGGAGGATATTATAAAACAACCCAATTCAATAAACTCAGAGGGATGTGTAAAGATTATATATATATGTATTCATATATGTATATGTAAGTGTGTATATGTATGTATATATATTCATACATGTATATGTAAGTGTGTATTTGTAGGTATCTACGTGTATATATAGGCACACGCATATATATGAATGAAAACATGGTGAAATGAAAAAAACAATAATAAGACAATACATAAGGTTTACATAAATGATATTTGAATTAAATCAAATGTAAGGGAGGGAATTATTGTAGAGTAAATTTATAGAAATTAACACATTACAAGGTAAGCATTTGGAAAGTAGAAAATAGATACAGGCCAAAGGGGACTGAATTATTGCTGCCAAATCTTGAAAGAATAAGAAAACAGAGAAAGGTAGAATGGATATTACCAAGTAATTGTTACTAGTGATGACCGGAATCTTTCATTTGAATTGAGATATGTGGGATTAAAAGAAAGGAGAAGAAATAAAGAAAGAAAAGCCTACATGCTTAGCTACACTCTTTCAAGATAGCAAAGATCTTAAGGAGAACATCTTAATCAGGAGTATATGAATCAGACTAGAATACTTGACTCAGACTAGATGACAAAAAAAGTCAGAAATTTCAAATATTAGACTCTTTAACGTGCACTTGCACTTTCTTAGGATATTATATGAATGACGTGTATTTGAGAGATCCACTTCAAAGGACATTAAAGTTAGGAATTAGCATAATAGTTGTACCCAAATATCAAAGTGGAAACAGTTTATAGCAAAATATAATCCAGTTCTGAAATCCACTCTCTACACTTCATTTGCCATTTATTTGGTCTAAACTTGCACTTGGTCAAGCTTTATAACAATAGAGTTTGGAGCACAATCCTCTTTCAAAAAACACTACTACAAATATCAAGAATACTGAAATCTATCTGAAGCATACACTATCAAAATTAAATACTTATATTTACAATACACATATGCATGCATTATGAGCAAAAAACAAACTTTTGTTATATTGGCCACTGAGACTAGAGTTTTGGGTTAATGTTGCATTTAACACCAGAAAGGTTGTGGCTTAAAAACTGGCTTACTACTGTTAACTGCTCAAAATTCAAGAAGCAACCCAGGTTAGTTTTGCTCCTAATGTCTCAGTGCTCTACCATGGGACAAAAAGTGACTGTAGGACCAGCACTGCACTCGTGAGTTAGTTTTACTAATGCACTAATTCATAAGGGGATTTTTGTGTTTCCTGTTCTGATAAATTTCAACTCTATATTTCTTAATTTCTATCAATATCAGGGTATGATATTTCTAACATGGGACACAAAGACCAGCTAAACTTGAAGCATATTTCTAACATCTTAATATAGTGAATAACTGGAAATAGCTACAGCATGATAAGCATAAATTCTCTGGAGATCTCAGATGTAGGACCCAGTTTACTCTGAGTATAAAATAACTGAAATCCAATTGTATTTCATCCATTTCTCTGTTTCAAATTTAAAAAAGAATTTTGCATTTAAATTTATTTGCATTGAATTTTGGTTAAAATGCAAGCATCTTCATGTCAGTTTTTCATTAATATCTTTAATAGACATTTAGTCTAAGATTACTGGTCAATAAAGCATCAAAATAGTGGTAAAGAAATATAAAAGTTATGCACATCACTTGTGAAGACAATGGGAAAGTGCTCATGTATTGACATTAATATATTTTGAAAGACATGGAAATTTAGTATCTAAGCAATATAGATGGAAGTGTTAGGTGATAGTGCATTGGAAGCAGAAGGGATAGATACATTTGAACACCTTAAAATCAGAAATATGGATCCCATCAGATAGGGAAAGAATGTGTAATTATTAGTTTTGGAATATTGATACTTTGCTTAGAGAAACAACAAGTCCCTCTGCCTTATCCTGTTAACAACAGAAGTAGTAAGCCACCAGTCATAGGCAGGCTTCAAAATATCTGAGGGTGTTTTGCTATTAAAATAGTTTCTGAGTAAAATGTCAGAGAAGTATATGGGCAAATTTTTCAGATTGTAGCCTGAGTGAATTCTGCAAAGAGGCACTGACAGGACTATTGCATATCACTGCAGTTTCAAACATGTTTACCATTAAGCGGAACTCATCAGCCAGTTAGCTCTAAGGTACAGAGATCCAAAGCAGCTTACAACTGGCTAATTACAATTTTGAACAGACAGATCAGGACTACATATCAGTGTCAGAAAGCCATATTTGGAAGGAGTAATAATGTAAAAATATTTTAAATAACTCTAAATATACAAAGGCAATTAAGGGGACAATAGGTAATTTTGAAACCTTTTGTTAATATTCTAAAAGAGATCTAGGATGATTTTGCATCCTTATTTTGATACCAAAAGAATCATATGTATTAATATCACCACAAATCCTATGAGAAAAGTCTTTAAATATTCAGAACCTGTCAAGCTAATTTGGAGGTAACAAGTTTCTAAAATTCTAATTTTCACTTGAAATGCACATTTTCTCTTTGACAACAAGTTTTATTGTTTTCATTACATTTGTTTTTGAGAAATTATCAAACACCAAACTCATGTCATGTCATGACAAACTGGCTGTCAATAATAACATTATTGATTACCTGTTATTGTTAGTTTTCATTCTTATTTATTTTTTATATACATTAGAAGGAGTTAAGCAATTTGGCTGCTATTTTCAAAGAAAACTTATGGCTTTTATGACTTTTTTCCTTTGTCTAATATTGATTTCTGCTCTTTTATTATTTAATACCTTTTACTTATAAAGGATCAATTTGCCCTTATTTTCCTATTTTTTTCTGAGTTGGAAAGATAGGTCATTTTTCTTTAGATCTTTCTCCTTTTCTAGTATAAGCACCTTAAATTTTTCCCTGTCCCATACTTTATTTCTATTCTAACACTTTCATTAACTATTAACTCAATTAAAAAAAGTTTCTTGTGATTTTCCTGTGTTTAAATAAATATTGTTTAGTCTCCAAAATTTTGGTTGTCATTGATATCAAATTTAATTCCATTGTAGTCAGGGGACATGATGTTTTTTTCAAATTTACAGAGACTTATTAAAGGATTAATGATGTCATCCATCTTGGTATATTCACACTGTAATTAAAGCACAGTGAGAGTCTTCAATGAACTGCCAGAGTTTCTTAAATTAGCTACTCTTGGAACACCAAAGGATGGCAATGATATTGCTTAATCTAATCTCTCATGCATTTTCATGGTAGTGTGACATGTTATAACTATTTCCAAATGTTGAGCAGTTTCTTAGAAAATTAAATATCATCTATCCAATGAAACAGTAAGTTCACTTTTCATTATTTGCCATTCAGAGTGAAAACTTAACTCAGAAGACAATTGTACAAGAATGTCTGATGTCTGTAACAGCTTTATGCCTAATAACTAAAATGTGAATATTGCACAAATGTTTATCAAAGGAATTTGAAGTTTAAAATATGAAATATTTATAAAATGTAGTAATATGGAAATTTTAAAAGGAAGACTACTTGATACACACAACAACATGGATGAATCTCAGAAACATTAATTTCAGTTTGAAAAAAGTGTCACACAAAGGAGTCACCATCTCATGATATAATTTAAATAAAGACTTAAAGCATGAAAATTAAACCTATGGTAAATTATATGAATGAATAAGGAGGCTAGTATTTGTCTCTTGGAAAGAGGGAAGGAGAGGATTTAGTAGGAAGGAGCCTAGGAAACTATCTGGAATGATCATAATATGCTACATGTTTAGAGGTTTTTGTTACATGGGATTTGTATTTCTCAAATTTCATTAAATAGTTGGAAATTCTTTCATTATTTATCTGTTTGTAAATATTACCAAACAGCAAGAAAAAAATACTCATCTAATTAAATTCAGTTAATCCTATGCATCCTAAAGTGCTTAGAGATGAACAGTACTTATGTTTGCAACTGTGAAATGCAAATAAATCTAAAAGATAAAACAAAGACAGTTGGGTTGATGGTCATAAGAATAGGTAAGCTAATAGGTGCATGATAAAACAAAGAGAGCAAATGCTCATAGTACAATATGAGTAATGTAATGGGTAGAAATGTGTTCATTGTATATCCTTTCATCTTTATTACATGTATTTTTTCTACACAAAATAAGGTGTACAAGTCCAAATAAATTAACACTTTTAAAATAACAAGTTCACTGAATATTTATAAGATAATTTCTAGTGATTTTCAAATAGATGAATAGCATATTTCATAGGAAACCACTTTAAGGTGTCAAAAATAAGAATTCTACATAAGAAAACATATAGAATGAAGCCAAAATCCTCTTCAGAGGATATCAGTATTTTAAAATATTTTCTGTATTGTTATCTTAAAGCCAAAAGAATGATAAATGAATTTTCAAAATAAAATACTTTAACATTAAAAAGATTCTCAAAGAGAAGATACTACTAGCACCACTTCTTCTCCCTTCACCCAGCACCCAGCTCAGTAAAATTCCAGGAGCCTTTTCTTTGGGGCTGTCTCATCAGTGAGACAGCTCCTTTTTAGCCCTGATCTATCTGACCATCTGCTGGTGACACCGTTCCTCAGTTTACCCTCTTGGTTATACTCTCACATTAAGTAACCAAAGGCTTCATTGTAACTTCCATTTTGGCTTTGATTGTTTTAATTGGCTACTTTTGAACCCAACAGCTCAGCTCTGCTTTCTCTCAGCTCATCTCAGCTATAGACAATCTCCTCCAGTTAAAATTTCTCCAGTTAAATTTCTTCCAGTTAAAAAAGTCATATGAATTAGACATCACTTTAATTCACCTCTTCAGTGGATGCCCACAGCCTAAAACACATTTCACTTGGTATTTACTCCTTCTAAAATCATAATTGTATCTGTTTCAGTTTACTAAAACTGCTGAAAAGCAATATACCAGAAAATGGGTTGACTTTTAATAATGGGTATTTATTAAGTTGCAAGTTCCAATTCTAAGGCATTGAAAATGTTCAAATTAAGACATCAACAAGAGGATACCTTCTCTGAAGAAAGGCCACTGGCATCTGAAGTTTCTCTATTACATGGAAGACACATGGCAATATCTGTTCATCCTTTCATCCTGAGTTCTGGTTTCAGTGGCTCCCTCTCTCAGCTCCTGTGGGCCCTTCTTGCTTCTCTGGCTGTTTCTCTCTCTAAGCTCTCTCCAAATGTCTCTGCCTTTTAAAGGACTCCAGTAAAGGATTAAGACCCACCTTGAATGGGCTGGCCATCTCAATTCAAAAAACCTAATCAAAAGGTTCCACTCACAATAGGTCTACCCCCACAAGAATGGATTAAAAGAACATTGCCTTTTCTGGGGTACATAACAGTTCCAAACTACCACACTAACCAATAAATTAATGCTACCCAATGTTTAATGAGTACATAGAATTCTGCCCAGAACCTACAGCATTCTCTACTTATTTTAATAAAAAAATCCATTCAAATAATCTACATCCTAAACCCAACCATTTCCATGTGTTTTCCTTGAAGCATTTCAAGTCACAAAGAAAATATTTTTTCAGTTTTAATTATCATTTCTTAATCTGAATTTATGTTATATGGATGCAGAAATATATTTAAAAAGAGAACTTGTCAAAAGAATAAAGGTCACAGACACAGGACCACTCATGTAGGGACACAATATGATGGATATGAACATTTCAGTAAATGGTGCTTTGACAGTTTAATAACCATATTGAATAAAAGGAAATTTTACCCCTGCCTTTTACTACACACAAATAATGTGGCATAAAGAGCAAAATATGGAAGTGATATTAACATCATTTTAGAGCTGAACAAAGGAGATTTTCTATAGGATATCAATGTAGGTGAAGATTTCTATATAACAAACAAACACAAACCACAATAAAATATTAATAAGTTTGATTATAATAGAGTTGAGAATTTCTTTTCCTCAAAGCATATGGAGGACCACAAAACTCTGGATAACCGATGAGTGAAAAAGTATGCCATATAATTTTGTAAAAGAGAAATCCAGATTAACATTCAAGTATATAAAAATTTAAAATCACAATCAGGTGTGTGTGTGTTTGTATACATCAGCATACTTAAACATCTTAAAAATATCTGACATATAAAGTATTGATGCAGAAGTTGGGGAAAAAGAATTTACAAACATTGCTGGTGTAGTTATTAATTGGTACAACCTATTTAGACCAGAGTGTGACATTGTAGCAATCATCTTATGCTGTGTTATACTTGAGTGAACCCTCATTTCCCAGTGAAGCTTTAGTTTTTAGTCATTCTAAATGCTCATTTTTTGTTGGCTACTGCTTTAACTCTGGAAACCAAACTGATAAGAGAAGCATCTACCCAAGTGTCAAACAGTAATGCATAAGCAAGCTCTTAATTCCCCAGTCTTCGTTTCCTTTATAATTATTTGGTCTAAGCCTCCTTCATGGTCAAGCTCTCTGTTGAAAGGATACTGGAGAATTTTCTCCTTATAGGGAGGGGCACTACAATGTGAAGAATAATACAAACTACCTCAATTTTGCTCAATTCAAATTGATGATATGCATAACCAACACACCATGGGCACGTGTCATGATTAAATAACAGATTTTTATTACTGTTGGCCACTGAGTCTAATAATCATGGGTTAATGCAGCATTTAAAGCCAGAAATCTGGTGAAATAAGAGAAAAGGGAAATATAATTACTGCTAAATGTTGTAGTTAATCTTTGTAAAATTGCCTCACTCCGTCTATTCTCATTTCCAAGAGCTATAGCTTTATTTTCTCTCTATAGTAGATTAATTGTGCATTACCCTATGCTTTTGGAACAAGGTCATACTTCTTAAATGCTCATTTTTTGAGCAGCAACCCTTTGTGAGCTGTGTGTCTTACCAAACACTTAGCACTCAATCATGTGATAAGTGACAATAGCACCAGATGAAAACATGTAAGCTGGGTTTTACCAATCCACTAATTCATAAGGTAATTTTAGGCTTCCTGCTTTGTCAAATTAAAACTAAATTTCCTAATTTCTAGCAGGATGGGGGAGGGAGTATTTCTAACTTGGGGAACAGAAATCAACTAACCCTGAAGCCATGACTGTAATGTATTAATGAAGGGAAGAATTGTAAAATGCATACTGCAGGACAAGTATAAATGCTCTGGAGGTTGCAGCAGTAGGACCTGCATTTCTGTGAGGATCAAATGACTGAAATCCAATCACATTTCATCCATGTCTATCTATTCAAGATTTTTAAAATGCATTTAATTTAATGGTGAAATTCAATCATCTTCATTCCTTATCTCTCCTTAAAATCTTCAGTGTGCTTTTAGTCTAAGATAAATGCTTCTATCTCTCATCCTAATTAAGACACAATCAAAATAATAGTAAAGTAATATGTTATAAACACTAGAGATGAAGACATGGGATGCCAGCACAAACTGATCTTAATAAATTTTGGAAGGGCAGCATAAGAAAAATGGTATCTAATGAATGCAGGAGAAAGCCTTAGGTGATTGTATATTTGGAACCAGGATAAGGGACAGATGCTTTTGGGCATCTTAATAATCAGAAATATGATGGAGCCCTGGTACACTGGTTGAGAGTTTGCATTCAGATGAGTCCACTCCCTTAGCCTCACCCTGCTAATAACAGGAACTCCCAATAGACAGCTATGTTCAAGTTTAAAAGTATCTGAGGGATCCTCTCTATTGAAATAGAAATAGAGGAAATGATCAGAGGAATTCACGAGTTGCTTTTGCGAATTGAAGCCTGAGAGGAAAGTGACATGCAACACAGCTTTGAAGGAATACTCAATCATATCCCATCCCACCCCTGCACATAATTAAACAAAACTCACCAGGCAATTACTTCCAAGGTGCAGAAATCTTAAGCAATTTGCAATAAACTCAACCACAGTTGTGAACAGACATCTCAAGACTATGAAGTGTTTGCCAAAATCTAGCTTTTAATCTATTTTTAAATGATTCCCAATATACTGAGACAATTAAGAGGACTATGTGATATTTTACAATTTCTAATTAAAATACTCAGAGTTAAGAGATGATTGCACATCTGTATTATTTATATGAAAAAATAAATTGCATATATATATATATATATGTATATGCTGAGGGCATTAAAAATCATCTGGCATGTTTAAAGAGATCTTAAAGTATTTTCTCATAAAATGTAAATATAAAACAAATATGATGAACTTATGGAAGAAATAAATAATCATCCTAATTCTGATATAATAATAAAATTGGTAATTAAAAATTACAAATCATAAATCTAAGGAAAAATTTTTCAGGAAAGGATAACAACTGTCATGGTTTATATAGCATACAACATCCTAGGCATAGTAATTAAAAACACACACTTAGAACTATCAATGTAGAATTCCATGTCAGATGACAGAAGCAACATGGTCATCACTAACTGCTTCTTTCTACCTTTACTAATACACAGTGAGCCATAGTAATATTGCTTTGTCCATTGTTGAAGTTGAATTTTTAAATGAACATAAGTTCTCTACCACTGTACATTTTCTAAATAGGGATTCTAAAACTTAAAATGGCAGCCTTCAAAGAATTCAATTCTGAGGTCTCTAAAGACTAATATATTCTTTATCCACCAAAATGCTTTCTCAGCCTTTAGGAATTAGAAAAATGAAACTCTTTCCATGTTGATAGTATAAAAGTTTGTATCTTATTTGTGGTAAAAGTGCATCACATAGTATAAGAAATATCTTGTGTTCTGCAGGTAAAATCTCACTCCATTTTACTGATCTCTTGTTTATCAACATGTAGAAAGGTTGAATAAGTCAAGCATGGCATACATCATTTCTTCCAGAGCTAAAGAAGAGAGCAAAAGCTTCCAAACAATGGTTCATGTTAAAGGGCAGGGTTTTGAATGCACCTTTTCAGTAAGGGAAAATTCTTCAAGGCACCAACGTCAGAGTGTGGCTCAGACTATATCCTTATCATGTCCTCAATTCCTCAGTTTTATCTTGGTTCTAATCACTTGATTACTTATCCCAGACAACTGTATATGATTGAATTCAAGGAGAGCAATTTAAACAGAAATACTATCCCCAAAACACTCAATTTTGTCTTCCAGGGTGGTGACATTGTCTTCCAGTACCTTTAATTCTCTAAAATGTATATGCACCAGTTAAGGTAATGATATTAAGGCTTGGTCTTCTCTTTATGTGCCATACTTTATTACTAAAAATCATCCCAAATATTTTCCAAAATACTTTGATAATATGGAAAGAATTTTCAAAGATACTGTAATTTACACAAACATGCTGTAAAGTATCAAAAACTACAATACAGAGGCATACAGCTCACTATCACATGTGTAAGCAACAATGAAATATAAAAACAACAAACATTATATATTTACAGGTATGGGTTCAAATTTAAAAATGTATCTCAAGTATAAATTAAACACCCTTTAATTTTTTTAACCCTTTAAAAATGATTTCTCTTTCAAATTTTGTTTTTAAGAATTTTTTAATCAAGAATATCCCTGCTTGGAACTCAAAATATCTGTTGAATGTTCTGCCTAGAGCATTGTTAATCTCTCTGTTCTGCAGACTATAGATAAGGGGATTGATATTTGGTGGCACCGTGTTGTAGAATACAGCTGTGAGAAGATTTTTAAGAGATGCTTTATATGCCATGGGACCTAAGACAGCAATCAATCCAGAAATTGCAAATAAAAGGAGAATTGCCAATTTTGGGGTACAAGAAGACAGGACTTTGTTATGGGCTTCTATAGATTGCATTCTAAGCAGCATCAAAAATATATTAATGTATGATATAATCAAAAAGGAACAACATATTAAGCCCATGCAAGCACTTATAGATAGGAACACAGACTCAGAAAACTGAATATCTGAAGATGAGATCCTCAAAATTTGAGGGATATCACAGAAATATTGATGGATCACATTGGACCCTGAGAAGGAAAGCCTGACTATGGTGTCTGTGTGGATGGCAGTATAGACCAGCCCACTTGCCCATGAGCCACCAGCTGCCTGTGTACACAGATGTGGGGTGATGGTGAGCCCATAGTACAGAGGGTGGCAAATGGCAATATAGTGATCATAGGCCACCACCACAAGGAAGGCCAATTCTGTTAATATAAAGAATATAAACAGGAAAATCTTGGCAGCACAAGCTGGGAGAGAAATCAATTTATTGCCTGTCAGAGAATTCACAATCATTTTAGAAACAGTAACTGAAATGCAGCAAAGATCTATGTGGGATAAATTGTCTATAAAAAAGTACATTGGAATATGGAGATAGGGGTTGGTTACAATGACAACAGCAGTTAGAAAATTCCCATTCAGAGCTCCCAGATAAACCAGTAAGAACATTAGACCTTGCAAGACATGGAGCTCCCGAGAGGTTGTGATATCCATGAGTATGAATTCCATCACAGTGTTGACATTGTCCATATCTGCTTATAAGCTGCAGTATCCCTGGAAGTCAAAATATAAAATATAATGCTGCTAAAAAGCAAAATGCAGACAAATCACACTACCCTCAAATAAAATGCAATCTTTATACTATTTCTGTAAATTATCTTTTCAAACTCTGCCTGAACACATCCAGTGATTATTTTCTTATTTTCTTTGATATCAAAGGGTATTACCAGACATTCTCTATAAGAAAGTATCCATATTGGCCAATGAGTTTGAACACCACACAAATATTACTGATTCTCATCTTCTACTATAGGCCTAGGATGATTTCTGATGTCCTGCCTTCTATGTTGACACGACCTTGAATTTTTTTTCTGTAACAAAGTTGGCCATGAGGTTCTTTCGAGAATAGTGTTAATCTAAATGAGACCAAACAAAGTATTCCTCACCATGCTTTCATTTCAGTTGTATAAAAAACATATGTGAATCCCTTGTTTCCTCCTTTGCAGCATCATTCATAAAAGCACTGTAATTTGATTCTGAATTAATCAATTCTATTATCCTGTGGTTAGTGTATAGCCAGAGTGCCCTTGCTGTCACTCTGCTTCACATTCTTACTTGCATATAGAATCTAAGGAAAGTATCCTACCTTATACTACCTCTCTACAACACATCCTTTAACAATCAGGCATTCTTTCCAAAATGTAAGAGTAACATTCTGTTTAGATCACTCTCCAACATGCTGATATCCCCTAAAATTTGCTGATATCTGCTAACTTCAATTTATTTAATTTTGCTTGTCTTGAAGCATTTCAAATCACAGAAAAATCTAATTTAAATTTCATTATTCTTTCTAACTCTCTTGAAAAACCAAATTTCACTATTATAAAATTTTCATTTATGGAAAACAATGTTTTTGACAGTAAAATTATAACTATAAAAATTTAGAATTTTTAATTAATATTTTATTTATGTATAATTCATTTGTCTTTACAAAGATATTTTACAATTCTGACCACCATTTAATGGTATTATTAATAATAATAATATTGACTGATTGAATTGGTTATATCATATGAATTTTGATTTTTGCAAAATATTTATGCAATTGTTTTTCTATAATAATCTTTTCAAGTATGTGTGGTTACATCTATTTTCCTCATTTTTAAAGAAGAAAGTATATTTTAATTTTACTGTAAAAAACATTGTACAGTAGTTAAGGTGATGATATTATTAAACTATGTTGTATGTCACTGTATTGAGCTGTTTTACATCTGGGTTTTTCACTTGCTTTATCAAAATGATGCATTTGGTTCAGTTCACAGGAGATTCAATATATTTATTTACCTCTGTTAAATCCTTAGTGGTCTCGTTCCTATCCTCCATCTCTTCAGATTACATCTTTCTCCTCAGTTGGTATAATACGTTAAGATTGCCTATACAAAATTTACCATAAATCTTCTCCCTGAGAGTGCAATCTAATGGTTAAATGAATGACTTTTTTCATAAGAAACAGGTCAAGAATTTTTCCCTGTTCCTTATTACCTTAGGGATAATTAGAAAGTTTCACTTCACAATTTTAAAATGTGGGCAAGAAATAATCAGTGGATTTCTAATTCCTCATCTATTGTTAAGCAGATAATATAGCAATCCATTAAAATGTTCCACATAGAATGTCACTGATTCATAATATCCAGAAAATAAATATCAGAAATTGTTCATACTAAAATCTGCAATGGATATCACAACATTTCCATTAATATTTTAAGACAATCTATCACTTACATTGATAGATTTCCATGAAATACCATCATAACTCTCTTTTGTCAGCAAATTACTTAGCTATCCTTTAGAACCAAACTCAAGAAGTATCTTATTCAAAGTGCCTACACTAGTTCAATTTCAAGTAAATTTTTGTATCATTATAGCTTCAAACTTTTGAGTCCAGGCTGTGTATTACACATAGAACTTCAGGTGCCATTTTAAAAAGTGAATCACCTAAAATAAACACTAGAATCAAGCATTCAGGCTACCCTGTGGGCATATACTTTGGGACAGATAAATAAGTACATATGCTAAAGATCCTGAGGCATATCACTGCTGTTTAACAGAATTTTTCATTCATAATTTCAAAGAAACAAATCAATTAAATACTTAAAATACCTGGAAATGATGTTTCCCTAACATGAGTAAATCTTTTGAACAATGTAGATAGAATGACAAAATCTGTGATCCTGCCTCTTTCTTCACTGACTAAAATTCAAGGAGTCACTTCTCAGTGCCTAAATAATATGACCTATCCTGCTTCTAGATTATTTATAAACATGGTTATTATTTATAAAAGATACATATGAGACATACTGCCCTAAAATTCTGGAAAACTGGTGATTTTAAACTCAGATGCCAGCTTTCCTTCAACTCCTGATTGCTAAGGATTCCTTGACTCTACTCTCAAGATTAATTAAATCTGTAGTGGTGTTACTGAGCAATAAAACTAGCAACTAGAAAAGAGAAATATTCACAGGAGATTCAATGCATTTATTTACCTATATTAAACCTATAAAATAGCATCATCCTTAAGAAAACTACACTCTTTTGATGTTTTGGACAAATAAAGAAAAACAATTTACAGTTTAACTAAAAATATTTAAAATGAATAATTGACCAATACCTACTATTTTCTTAAAAACTGTAACATTTAACTTTTATTTTCAAAGGAAAAGAAATTTAAAAAGAGAGAGAAAGACAAGTTGTGGACAGAGTGTGGCTTTTACTTACTATAAGACATTGGAACAGACTCTTCCACCTGGGATGTGACCAGTAATACTATGCAGACTTCAGAATGTCTGTAACTACCCATTGGAAGATAGTCTTAAGAATAATGTCTCATTATTCTGAATATTTTTATTATTGCTTGCTACTCTGGATAGAAGCATAATGTAGGAAAGGTAAAGAAGTGCTGAGGTAATTCTAGGAAATGAAGTCTCTATGTACTCTTACTTGATGCCAATTCAGTTACAAAAGTTGGCTTGGATAGTTCGCTGAGTAGAGAGGGCAAATCTATGGAAGCAAAACTCCCTCTTGATATAGCATAGGACATTTTAAGCACCAACAGCTCTGGAAACACTCAATGATGGTTTTGCAGAGGTCCAGCAGAACTTTATTTATCTTCATCACCACTCCATGTTCTCAATCTCTGTGATTTTTGGAAAGAAAGCAACTCTCAGAAGGATAGCTGAGCTTGCTAGAGGCTGTATACTGTTTCTGATACAACAAGAATAAATCACCCTATATCCGAGTATATAGAAGAACTGGGCAGATTTGGCAACTTGAGATGTGTAAGAGGAAAACAGGTGACATGGCAGCTAATAAATCCAGAGTATTTTTATTTTTTGGAAGCATATCATTCAAAATAGAATAACTGTAGGAAAATTGTGTACCAAAATATACAACCTAAGATTCCCTCAATAACTGAAGAACATAATTTAAAATATAATATAGAAAAATCATGTTTTCTCCATTTTCCTTGGGCTCAGGGACCATTTAGGTACTAAAATATTATTGAAGGCCATAGAGATCTTATATTTATGTGGCTTATTAAATATGTTGAAATCATCATAATTATAAAATAGAACAGATATATTTTTAAATATGCATTTAACTTATTAAAAGTAATTAATCCTTTATGTATGAATGCAATAACACATTTCATGATACAGTATATTATTTTGCAAAACCAAGGGAGACACTATTTTAAATTTTTGAAAACCACAGAAATGTCTGAATTAATAAGAAGGCAGCTGGATTATAATATCTGCTTCTTCATTCATTCTACTGCAACATGTTTTGGGGGCATGAAGAACACGAAGAAAATATAGACTCAGATATATGGTCACAAAAGAAAAGGAGTATTTTAATAGTATTTTCATATAATCATTGTTATTCTTCTGTGATATTTCTCCGAAATTCAAAAAGTGCTGATTTCTTAAAAAACACTTGCATTTTGGAAACTGAAACCACATTTAAGGACTTTTCATTTTCTGTTACATTTAGATATATTGATTCATTTTGCACTTTGAATGGGTCTTTTCCCCATGCTTGAATTTGTAAAATCGTATATTGTTCATCTGGAAAATATTGGTTCACAGAGTGAAGCTGAACATACAGATATGACATATTTAATTATGCAATACTGAGAGATATTTATTAACATCAATACCAATATATCATAAAAGTCTTTTATTGGGAAGCTGTGAAGTTCATGTGGAAAACAAGTTTTCTAAAATTCTAAGTTTTATTTGAAACTCAAATTTTATCATTAGTGCCTGATGTTGTTAGTTGATTTTATTACATTCATTTTTGAGAGAATTTCTCCCAAACAAGTTATGTTTTGCATAGTTTGTCAGTAATAGCCCCTATTTCACTCCTGATATTTGTAATTTATTCTCTTTTTTTCATGATAAATCTATGTAGGAGTTAATTGACCCCTTTAATCTGTTAAAATAAAACCTTATTTTTGTCATTTTTTCCTTTTGTTTCAATATTTTATATATCATTTATTTATATTATTTAAAATTTCTTTTTCTTATCATCCTCTATCTCCTCACTGGGGGTTCACTATGCTCCTCTTTTCCTGGATTCTTGAAGAGGGAATGTAGATCGTCTGTGGACATGTCTCCTTTCCTAGAATAAGCATTAACAGTTGTAATCTTCTTTCTATGGACTTCTTTATTAGTACTCCACTACTTTTGATATATTTTATTTTTACTATTATTCAATTAAATATTAAATTTTTCTTGTGATGCATTTTTGATTCCTAGACTGTGTAATATATATTGCTAAATTTCCAAATATTTGGTTGTTGTTGATAGCTAATTTAATTCTGTTGTGGTCAGAGAACATAATCTGTATAATTCAAATCCATAGAGACTTGTTTAATGATTCAGTGTGTGGTCCATCTTCCAATATGGTCAAGGGAAATGCTAATTAAAACCACAATGATATACAACACATCTCCAGAATTTCAAATAGTAACAAATCTGGGAATATCAAATGAGGCTAATGATATTGCTCAGCCTAACTTCTCAAGAGTTATGGTACAAGTGTAAGATATTAAAATATCTTGCAAAAAGTAGAATAGTTTCTTATAAAAATAAACAACACCTATCCTATGTACCAGCAAGTCAAGTCCTTACTATATACTCAAGAGAACTGAATGCAGACATCCAAAAGAGACTTGTACAAGAATCTTTATAGCAGTTTTATTCATAATAACTAAAACCTGAAAATGGTACAAGTGTGCATCAAAGGAAAATTGATAAACTGTTGTATATTTATGCAATAGGATAGTACTAAAAGTTTAAATGTATCAGAATACTTATACAGCGAACATGTATAAACCTGAAGTTATTAGAAAATAGTCTTACACAAAAGAGTAAATTTATGTAAAGTTTTAGGACATGAAAAATGAACCCATCATAAAAGAAAAAAATAAGTGGGCTGGTACTTATTTTACTGTAAGGGAGAGATTATTAAGGATTAACTAGGAAGGAGAGAAGGAACTCTCTGGAATGATGGCAATATGCTATATCTGTTAAAGGACTTGATTACTGGGATGATTTTTTAAAACCAAATTTAAGTGAAATGTAAAATTTAAGATACATGTATTTAACTATAAAATTTGTCTAAAGCAGAAAAACCCATTCTCAGATAATTAGCTTTGATTAACGACATGCATCCTAAAGTGTTGTTGTATCCCTCTGAATCAGCAGCAATACTTGCCCCTAAAGAAGAAATAGGGGAAGACCCAAACAGTCTCCTGCCTAGAATGGGGCTGGTTGAGATTTTGAAGAAAAGTACATTAAAACCAGGGTGATCAGTATAAAAGCATTTTGAAAGGGAACATACATAGAGAGAACTGCAAGTACTTTGGGGATAGTGAGAGGGCAAGAATTTCACTTGACTATGTCTGCATCTATGGCAAACACTTTACAGATTATATATGGTTGGAACAAAGGTGGTTCAGCACCAGGGGCTTATGTACAAATATTAGAAAATAAATTTGTGACCTATGCTCAAAACAAGATGTGCTAAGAGTGGGCTGCACTCACAGTTACAGCAGCCAGTTTGGCATACTTCCAAGGTGTCATGAAAATGGATGCCTGAGGAGGAGACCAGTGACAAGGTCAACACTAGGCCAGGTATGACATGCTTTATGTGTCATACAATTCACCCTCTGGCCCTTATAAGCTCAAATGTCCCCTCTTCTGCAGGAGTCTCTGGGCCATGGAAAGGGTAGTGGTATTGTTCTTAAACTCACAATTTTAAGGAGCACTGGAGACAGAACCCAAGTCAACAATATATATATAAGGGCATAGAATAAGTCCAATTGACACAATACTGAGAAGGTTTATCAACAGTGCTTTATATCAGCTCCTTCACCCTGCAAACCAAATGTTCATTTGGGACCACCAAGAGTCACTATCCATTTGATCTGAGTTGCCATAGTTTTTGCAAGTGAACTAGGAATTTATTCACTTTGGTTTCTTTATCTGGAATGTAGACACAGGAGTCAGTTTTTTAATAAAGACATGGTTTCCATTGAACTGCAGTGAGAATATCCAGGGCCATGATGTTTTATAGAATCACCTTGTATACAACCATGGTTTCTTTAGTGTGAAGTCATGCTCATTATCTTTGAGGACAATGGTTGCAATCTTTTGGAAGATTTATATCTACAGCATATTATCAATGTCACTTCTTGGAGAGCAACAACAGAGATCAAATAATCCTACCAAGAGAATATATATCTGCTCCACCTCCCTGTCTAAATAGGCTCATTTAAAAGCACTGGGGTTGTGTTTGATTTCCTAGAGTGCATCCAGGTAAAACCAATTGTACATGTTCCTATTCAACTTGGGGGTTCTGTGATGGCCTATGAACCATCACCCCCAACCCCAATCAGTGTTTACTAATCCCTAGCTCCAAGACACTTTCCAACCCCTAGTTCAGCATCTGCTAGGTCCTAACCACAAGACCCTATCTCCAATCAGAAACAAAGATAACTCCTATAGCTAATCACAAGACCCTGTTTTTCCCCTTACCCAAGAAAATCAATACAAACCAGCTTTAAGAGCATGAACAATTAAATAAAATCTTGACCTAGATTCAACTTAGCTCATTGTAATAGTAAATTCTCCACCTCTAGGTGGGATTTAGACATCATTTTTCAAACATGCAATGTTTATATCAGCATGTTTTAGCATGGTTAGAAGCTATGCAGGCTCAAGGTAACCACTCTGTCATCCAGCCCCTTCTCCACATGACCCTAGCACCACCTACCTATCCACCCACCAGAAAATCCAATATAATGCTTCTACATTTGTAACTCAGGGAAACAGATCTGAGGCAAGTTCTCGTATCTCCTGCAAGGCTGCCTTTGCTGAATAAACTCAATCTTCTCAAGAGCTTGATGTCACTCTATTGACTTGGTGCACATCAGGCAAGTACAAACTTCAGGTCCATAATAAAGGCACAAAAAGTTCTTCATCTGCCAGAAGAGTTTTTGTGCTCACAGATCCTAGCTGAATTTCTCCTGTGGAAATATCTGCAGCTGAAGGGCTCTGCCTTGATCAAGGCTAAGCCTCCTCCCTTGGGGCAGCTTGAAGCCACTGATTGGTAATGCAGTTGGTCAAATATCCAGACTATAAAGGTATTTGAATGTTTAGATGGTGAAAATTTATTTCTCCCTTAAACAGCAATAAAGGAAGCCACAAGTACTTTGCAGTGACAGTTATGACAACAGTTCCTGTGGCCTTATCTGGAAGGCAGAGTGACAGTGAGAGTGGACTTGGTAGAAGTGAATTAACATTAATCAGCATTAGCTAGTCATCAATGGACTCACTAGATCCTCTCTATATATCTGTCAATGGTTTTTCATGGTTCTTTATAAGTTTATATCTGTGCAAATCAGCCAGAGTTAGCTTCTGTTTCCTGAATGTAAGGCTCTAGGCATGTATGTATAAGTATTTCCAAGGGTCATTGTGAGCAAAACTCCTCATCAAAATTAATGGAATTTGATATTAATTATTTGGCCTCTAGAAAGGATTATATAGATGATAGTTTCCCTCACCTTCTTTCCCTTCTTTTCCTCTTCTCTTCTTTCCCACCTCCCACCACACCATTTTTTCCCTTTTGCATAGAATATTTTTTCCATCCTTTTCATTTTTAATTTCTTTGTGTCTCTGGGTCGGATATGAGTCTTTTGTAAGCAACATATTAATGGTTCATATTTTTTAAACCATTCTGCTAGTCTATATCTTTTAATTGGGGAGTTTAATCCATTCACATTCAATGTTACTGTTGTGAAGGCAGTTCTTGAGTCAGCCATCTTTTCCTTCACTTTTTAGTTGTCAGATATATTTTTCCTCTTTCTCTATTTCCTTTATTTTTACACTTTCTGTTCTGTCATTGATATATATGTCTTTCCTTATGTCAGTGTCACACAGTTGATAACAACAGCTTTACAATGAGTTTTGATATTTGCAAGTGTAGTTGTTCCAATTTTAATTCCCCCCTAAGATTGTTTCTGCTATTCTATGCCCCTTATATATCCATATGAATTTTTATGATCAGATTGTGAATTTCTGCAAAGAAGGAAACTGGAATTTTAATGAGGATTACATCAAATCTGTAGATCAATAGATGGAGTTTTGCAACCTTCAAAACATCAATCCTTTCCTTCTAAGAACTTGGAATAGCTTTTTTTTTCTAGACCACTAATTTAATAGCTCTGTATTTCCTTAAATTCATTATCAGGGTATTCATTGCTAGCAAATGGAAAAATATTTTTTTTATATTGTTCAATTTTCCTTGCATCCTTACTGAACTCCTTTGAGTTTTAATATTTTATTAGTGGCTTCCTCAAAATTTTCAATATCCATTATCTTATTTGCAAATGGAGATAGTTTTACTTCTTGTTTCCCAATTTGGATGCCTATTTCATTGGTTTGCTCATTTTCTCTTGCTAGCACCTTCAGTAAATTGTTGAAATAATTACCTAAATTTGTTCCCTGATATTAGGAAGAATACATTTTGTCTTTCACAACTAATTTTAATTTTAACTATGGTGTGTTTGTTCACAGAGGCCTTTATCAGGTTGAATTAGTTTTCTTTTACTACCTTTGCTTAGTGTTTCTTTTATCATGAAAAGGTGTTGGATTTTACAAATGCTTCTCTGTGTCTATTGAGATATTCATTTGGCTTTGCCTTTCATTCGATTAATATGGTTTATAACATTATTTATTTTATGGATGTTAAATTTACCTTGCTTTCTTGGGATGAATTCCACTTGGTTATTGTGTGTTATTCCTTTCATGAGATCCAGCATCTCGTGAAAGGAACATTGGTCTGTAGTTATTTTTCTTTTTCCCTCTGTTCATTTATTATTCATGTTTTTATCTGGTTTGTTATAGCAGGCAAATGAGTTGGAAAGTACCCTACCTCTTTAATTTTCTGAAACAGTTTTTCCATTTCATCTATGTTGTAAAATTTATAAGAATAAAGTTCTCACAATATTCACAATAATTTTTACATATCTTTAGAATCTTTAATGATATTTCTTATCATTTATGATTTCAGTATTTGTGTACTTGTTTTTCTCCCCAATCATTTTATGTATATGTACTTGAATTCACTGAAAGAAAATTTTTCCATTGATTTTCTCTACTTTTATTTTAGGGGTAGCTTTAAGAATTGTTGTGTATATTTTACCTATCACATGATATTGTTGTATATATCGTTGTATATATTTTACCTATCACATGATAACCTACAAATGAATGTATAGTATATGTATTCCACAATAACAGTAGAAGTGAAAAAGATACTTCAAAAAGTACAAAACATTGTTAACATAAATTAAGAAGTTTTAAATAAATGTGGAAAAAATCCCATGTTTGAATCAGGAGAGTAGATATTGTATGGATGGCAATACTCCTGTATCCTTTAAGGTTCTCCAAAGGAGAAAAAACAAATGTGTGTATATATGTATATATATGTGTATATAGATATATATAGACACACACACACACACACACACACACACACACATATATATATATATATACACACATATATATATATGGTTGGAGGCAAAAATTTTTAATGCATTTCAATAGATTGTATGATACTCAGCTACATTATAAAGGATAATATCCATAATTTAAAGTCAACTGATTGTAGATGTTACCAAATTGACAAATACCTTCAAGCCAACATCTAAATTAGTGTTAGATTAAATAACTGGGGACATTAATCTAGTCAAGTTAACACATAAAACTAATCATAACAACTCTCCAAATTGATACAGAGATACAACTCTATCACTATCAGAATCCCAGCTGATTTCTCTGACAAGCTGATCATAAAATTCATACGAAATTGCAATGGAGCTAAAATAGCCAAAGGAATCTTGAAAAAGAGGAGGATTCACACATCCTAGTTGCAAAACTTAGTACATAATTAAAGCTATATGATACTAAATACAGGAGATATATATAGATCAATGGAATGAATTTGAGAGTCCTGAAATAAAACTGTGTCAACTTTGTTTTGACAAATTTGCTGAGACCATGCAATGAAAAATGAATAGACTTTTCAACAAATGGTGATGAGACTCTTGGATACCCATATACAAAGAACTAAGTTGGGTTCTTACCTCATTTGGATTCTTACCTCATTTTAAACACACAAAAAATACACAGTGGATCAAACACCTAAATGTAAGAATTAAATTATAAAACACTTAGAAGAAAATTTGAGCGGGAATGTTTCAGATTTGGCAGGTCATTCTTAGGCATGACACCAAAAGCACAAGCAACATAGGGAAAAGTAGATAATTTGAATTTTATAAAAATTTTAAAAAGTTTTTTGGTTCAAAAATACACCATCAAAAGGAGAAATATAAGATGGTGGCTAGGTGAGACAGAGCAAAAAAAACACCTTCCTGAAAAATACTAGATAAAAGCCAGAAAGTGACCCAGAACACCAGTCCCAGCGATGCACCAGCCAGAAAATGTTGGCTAAATCCACAGGAAACTTGTATTTGGTGAAACCAGAAGTCTGCATTCTGAAATGAGTGAGTAAGCCAGCAGAAAGACTGGTGGCCATGCTGCGGTGTGGGGAAACCATGGGTTGGCATTTGGAGATGGACTAGTTCATTTAAAAAAAAAAAAAAAACCTGGGAGCAGCTGCAGATACAGCAGTGAGAATTTCACAGTGAAGCACTGCAGGAGCAGGCAGTAGCCAATGCCTCAGTGTCTCGCATAGAGTATAGACCTCCCCACACATGCTACTGATTGTCTCAGGGCCAGGGTGATAGAGGGGAGCCAAAGGAGAAAGAAACCATGCCCCCTGCAGATATCTCCCCAGTGGGCTGGAGACACTCCTGCCTGGGGATGGAGCCATAGCCCAGAGCCACACCAAGAGTGTTCCCCACAGTGCCAAGCACATGCCACAATATCGGCTGTGGACAGTGGCCTTTAGTATGCACACAGCTAATTGTCCCAGAGCTGTGAAGGCAGAGCTGTGTGAAAAGGGGGAAATCAGCACACCCCATTCAACCATCTTTATAGCAAGCTGGGAATGCCCCTGCATGGCCCAGTGGCCCAGGGCTTCCCTGAAGACTGGCACACACTTGTGACATGGGACAGCCTTCCCTCAGCAGAAGTTCTGGAATAGCACAGCTGGGAAGGGGACCCACTTGGAAATCCCAGGGACCCTACACCAATACCAAGGACTTGTGGGTCAGTGGCAGAGACAATCTGTGGCAAGACTGAAATGAAGGCTTCCACTCTTGTAACAGCCTTAAATCTCTGGAAACACCTGGGAGGTTTGATTATTAAAGCTGCCCTGTCTCCCTAACCACCCAGACACACACCCCACATTCAGGGTGGACAGCACCAACAACACACCCAAACTTAGTGTACTAATTGAACCCTACAAGAATCAGATCCCCACACACCACAAAGACAAAGTCAGGGAGAACTGACTTGAGGGAAATAGGTGACTCACAGACACCATCTGTTGGCTAATTAGAGAAAGTATATGCCACCAAGCTGTAGATCTGAAAAATCAGATATCGGTATTATATCCAGAAAGAACCCTATCAAGTAAAGCAAATGCCTAGAGGCCAAAAACAACAGAAAATCTTAAAGCATATGATAAAACCAGATGATATGGAGAACCCAAACCCAAACACCCAAATCAAAAGATGAGAAGAGAGACAGTACTTGGCACAATTAATCAAAGGCCTAAAATAAAACAGTGAGAGCATGACACAAGACATAAAGGACATGAAGAAGAGCATGGCACAGGATATAAAGGACATAAAGAAGACCCTAGAAGAGCATAAAGCAAGACTAAATAAAAAAATAGAAGATCTTATGGAAATAAAAGAAACTGTTGGCCAAATTAAAAAAGCTCTGGATACTCATAATACAAGATTAGAGGAAGCTGAACAATGACTCAGCATCCTCGATGATCACAGAATGAGAAATCAAAGAACAAAAGAAAGAATGGGGAAAAAAACAAAAAATCAAAATGGATCTCAGGGATATGATAGATAAAATAAAATGTACAAATTTAAGACTCATTAGTGTCCCAGAAGGGGAAGAGAAGGGTAAAGGTATTGAAAGAGTACTCAAAGAAATTGTTGGGGAAAACTTCCCAAACCTTCTACACAATATAAATACACAAAGCATAAATGCCCAGCGAACTCCAAATAGAATAAATCCAAATAAACCCACTCCAAGACATATCCTGATCAGACTGTCAAATACTGAAGAGAAGCAGCAAGTTCTGAAAGCAGCAAGAGAAAAGCAATTCACCACATACAAAGGAAACAACATAAGACTAAGTAGTTACTACTTAGCAGCCACCATGGGGGCAAGAAGGCAGTGGCATGACATATTTAAAATTCTGAGAGAAAAATTTCCAACCAAGAATACTTTATCCAGCAAAACTCTCCTTCAAATTTGAGGGAGAGCTTAAATCTTTCACAGACAAACAAATGCTGAGAGATTTTGCCAACAAAAGACCTGCCCTACTTCAGATACTAAAGGGAACCCTACTGACAGAGAAACAAAGAAAGGAGAGAGAGAGATAGAAAAACTTAACAGACATATATAGAACATTACATCCCAAATCACCAGGACACACATTTTTCTCTAGTGATCACAGATCTTTCCCCAGAATAGACCATATGCTGGGACATAAAACAAGCCTCAATAAACTAAAAAAAAAAAAAATTGAATATATTCAAAGCACATTCTCTGACCACAACAGAATACGGATAGAACTCAATAATTTTTTATTTGTAACTCCACTATTTACTTCCTACAGGATATAAAATACATAAACTCTAATGACAAATCAGTGGCTTTGGACTCAATGTATAACAGGTAATTTCTGACAAGAACCACATAAAGGTGGGGGAATGGAGGAGTATAGGAACATAGTTTATGTGTACTATTGAAGTTAAGTTGGTTATCAAAGAAAAACAAGATTGTTATAGATTTAAGAGGTTAAATTTAAGCCCCACAGTAAACACAAAGAAGCTATCATAGAATATGAGCATAGAGATAAAAAGTAGAGTATGGGTTACGAGAAGTGGGGGAAGGGACAATGGGTAGTTAAGGGAAGTTTCTAGTAATGGATGGTGGGAAGGTGATAGCATTCAACATTCTAAATGTGATTAATCCCACTAATGGAATGCTAGGGAGGGGTTGGAATGGGAAGATTTAGGCTGTATATATGTTTCCACAATTGAGAAAAAAAAAGAAAAAGACAGTCTAAATAGGCAATGACAATTAAATGCCAAGGATGAAACTGGATGGGATCTGAGAATGGAGAAAAGGAGGCTCAAAGGGACACAGTTGGGACATAAGGAAAAAAAATGAAATATAGAATGTAAGCTTTGTATCAATGTTGAATTTCTTGAACTTCTTAGCTGCACTTAATGGGAATGCATAAAAGAATGTTCTTGTTCATGGGAAATGTATATTTGAATTATAGTGTTTGTTCAAGGATGTGTGCAGCCTGCTCTCATATGTTCAGAAGACAGAGCAATAGATAATGGATGATAGGGAGGGAAGGAGGGAGGGAGGGAAAGAAAGAAATGGTGGTGTGATAGGATGTTAAAGTTGGTGGATCGGGGTATTGGGGGAAGGGGGGCAGGGTAAGCTGGAGTTCTGTGTAAGGGTTTTGTATTGTTTTGCAACTGTTCCTGTAACTTTGAATTTACTTCAAGATAAAATTAAAAAAAAATACACCATCAAAAATGAAATGAAAACCCACAGAATGGGAGAAAATAGTTGTAAATCATATATCTGGTAAGGGTCTTGTATTCAGAATATATAAATGACTCTTACACTCCAATACAAAAAAGACAACATAATTGAAAATGGGCATTTGCAAGTGGCCATTTGTGCATGATATGATGCTAGGCATTAATAAGCATCCAGGAAATATAAATCAAAACCACGAGATACCATTTCACATCCATGAGGATGTATACAACCAAAAATCTGATAATATTGTGTTGGTAAGAATATGGAAAAAATAGAATCCTTCACAAATTGCTGGTAGGAATGTAAAATGGTGCAGCCTCTTGAGAAAACACTGTGGCAGTTCCTCAAATGAATAAATACAGAGTTACCATATGACCAAGCAATTCTACTCCTAGATAAATACACAAAAGAAATTTTAAAAATGTATCCACATAAGTTTTAAACACATATTTATAGAAGAATTATTTATAATAGTTAAAAAAGATGAACTGAAATTGTCCATTGCCCATAAACTGAAGTATGGATAAACAAAATAAGGTATATTCTTACAATGGAATATTATTCAGTCATAACAAGGAAATAAGTACTGATATATGCTACATCAATGATTACATTTGATAAAATCATGCTAAGTGAAAGAAGACAGTAGCTAAAGACCACATGTAAAATGATTCATTTGAAACATTCATAATATGCAAATCTATGGATGCAGAAAGTTCCCTAGTCATTGCTTATTATGGAGAATAAGAGCTTGTAGCTAAATGACATGATGTTTCTTTGGAGGGGATGAAAATATTCTCAAATGAACTGTGGTGATGGATGCATATATTTGGGAATACAATTAAAATCATTGAATTGCAAATGTTAAATGTATGAATTGCATGACATGTGAATTATATGTGTGTAAAGCTGCTAACATTTAAAAAAATACATTCTAATTGAGGCCAAATCAGGTAGCTCTCCTAGCATGCAGGCTTAGAGTTTTATAGAACAAGATGTCCTTGTGCTGTCAGATTCCTTTGTCTTTAATAACTGCAAAACTTATGTTTGTACTGTATGGGAATGGTTCTGATTTTCCAAGCCTCTTGCTCCAAATCGTTGGTGCAATCTCATTACAGCAAATGTGAAAACATTTTTTCCAGAGTATTTTAAGCATTGCAATTTTCTATTAGTTAAGTGTCAGGGGTATGAGAGGTAAGCATTCCCATTGCCATAAGGAGAAACTGAGAGGAAAACAGGATTAACAGGACCAAAACAGTTCCTAAGACCCACAGGGCAAACTCCATTACATTTCAGTCTGAGAGTCATTTACAGAATGACATTGCATCCTTGGGGCTTGAGAGAGTGGGAGTCTAACCCTTCCTAAGGGACTTTGCAGCAGCCCTTTCCTCTCCAAAGCTGGGGTGAGTGTTCAAACATTATCTACATATTTCAGAGACCACTTTCTCAGCCCCACCCACCTCAAACATCGAGGCAGCACCCAGATTTCCTTCCATCTCTGGGGCACAAGCTCAACCCCTTCAGAACAGTGGGTGGCAGCAAGGCTCTCCCCAATTCCCTGGGAATTTGCTCCACCATCTTTGTTGCTTGGGGTGACAGAACTTTCCCTGAGCATCGAGGTGGAAGTCCTACCCTTGACGTCCAGGGCAAACTCACCCTTTCCATGTGTGTGGGCCACTCTGCTCTCCCAGCCTGAGACCACTTGACTCCAGACCTCAACTTTCATGGCTCTGTCTTTGACAAATGTTTTCCTTCAATTAGTTCTTTGTCTATCTCCTCCAGTCCAGACTGGCAGTGACTCCATCTGTAAAGATATCAAAAAAAATTCTGTTAGCTTTGCATGAAGCACACTGGGGTCAAAACCATCAGACACTAGGACTTTCCACAAATCCCTTCTGGATAACTCCTCCAATATTGGCTTAAACTGAAATGGTGACTGGGTTCCATGTTTGGTTACATCCTCACATTGTGCTGTAGCATCTGGGGTTTCACCCCTTGGAAGCTCAGAGTTATTCAGGCCATCAATTTCTGGTTTCATTAAAACCAGGAGTTCATTTCTCAGCTTATCTCTGTCCTCTCACATTTTACTATAAGATGCAAGTAAAAGCCAGGCTACTTCTTCTGTAGTTTGCTTGGAGATCTCATCAGCTAAATATTCCAAGTCACTGCTTTCAAATTCTGCTTTCCATCTAACACCAGGACTCAATTTTGCCAAACTCCCTGCCACTTTAAACCAAGGATCACCTTCCTTCCAGTTTGCAAAAATACATTCATTTCTGCTCAAGGCCTCATCAGAAGTATCTTTAGAGTCCATATTTCCACAGTCTTTTCAAAGCAGTTTAGGCCTTTTCTATCAAGCTTCTCACAATTTTTCCAGAATCTTTCCCTTATCCATTTAAAAAGCTATTTCAACATGTTTGGTATTTGCAAACTCAGCAGCACCAGAACCCCACTTCCAGTACCAAAATATGTTCTAGTTTCCTAATGCTGCCAGAATGCAAAACACCAAAAATGGATTGGCTTTTATAAAGGGGATTTATTTGGGTACACAGTTACAGTCTTACAGCCATAAAGTGTCTGTTATAGTTTGCTAATGCTGCCAGAATGCAAAACATCAGAAATGGATTGACTTTTACAAAAGGGGGTTTATTTGTTACACAGTTACAGTCTTAAGGCCATAAAGTGTCCAAGGTAGCACATCTGCAATTGGGTACCTTCACTGGAAGATGGCCATTGGCATCCAGAAAACCTCTGTTAGCTGGGAAGGCACATGCCTGCTGTCTGCTCCAAGTTCAGATTCAGTTTCAAAATGTTTTTCTCCCAGAACATTCCTCCCTAGGCCACAGCTCCTCTTCAAAATGTTACTCTCAGTTGCTCTTGGGGTGTTTGTCCTCTCTTATCTTCTCCAGAGCAAGAGTCTACTTTCAATGGCCATCTTCAAACTGTCTCTCATCTGCAGCTACTCTCTCAGCTTCTGTGCATTCTTTGAAGTGTCCCTCTTAGCTGTAGCTCCTCTTCAAAATGTCACTCTCAGCTGCACTGAGTTCTTTCTGTTTGTCAGCTCATTACATGGCTCCAATGATTTAATTTAGACCCACCCAGAATGGGTGGGATAACACCTCCATGGAAATTATCCAATCAGAGTTATCACCCACAGTTGGGTGGGGTGCATCTACAGGGAAACACTCAAAGAATTACAATCTAATCAACACTGATACATCTGCCCACACAAGATTACATCAAGGTGTTGACATTTGGGGGGACATAATGAATTCAAACTGGCACAATGTCCAAGGAAATGCATCAATAGAGTACCTTCACTGAAGGATGTCCAATGGCATCCAGAAAGCCTCTGTTAGCTGGGAAGGCACAAGGCTGGCATCTGCTCCAATTTCTCATTTAAAAATGGCTTTCTCCCATGACGTTCTGTCTAGGCTTCAGTTCCTTAAAGATGACACTCTTAGTTGATCTTGGGGAGTTTGTCCTCTCTTAGCTGTTCTGGAGCAAGAGTCTGCTTTCACTGGCTGTTAGGGAAATGCAAATCAAAATCACAATGAGATATCATCTCACACATACCAGAATACCATTATCCAAAAAACCAAAAATGACAAGTGCTGGAGAGGATGTTGAGAAAGAGGCATACATTCATTGTTGGTGGGAAACTATAATGGTGCAACCACTCTGGAAGACAGAGTGGAATTTCCTCAGGAAGCTAAGTATAGATTTGCCATATGACCCAGCTATTCCATTGCTAGGTATGTGCTCTAAGGAATGGAAAGTTAAGACACAAATGGACATTTGTGAAATGATGTTTCTTGTGGCATTATTCTTGATTACCAAGAGATGGAAGCAGCCAAATATCCATCAATGGATGAGTGGATAAACATACTGTGGTATATACACACATGATGGAATATTATGCACCTGTAAGACAGAACAAAGATATGGAACATATAATAATGTCCTTGAGAACATTATGTTGAGTGAAGTTAGCCAGAAACAAAAGGACAAATACTGTATGGTGTCACTAACATGCACTAATATTAATGAGAAATGTTGAGAGTTAAAAGCTTATAACACTGGCTACCAGGAGATAGAAAGAGCATAGAGATCAGGCATTTGATGCTGAAGGACTACAGAATGTTCAGCCAGATTGATTGTATAAATCTAGAAATATCATAATACTGTGTGAAGGCAGCACAATATTGCAAGTACACTGAACAAAGATGTCTGTGAGTAAAGCTGAAAGTATTGGGATAGGGGAATGCATGACACTGGAGGCAAAGATAGATGATAAAGACAGGGACTGTATAACTTGGCAAAAACTGGAGGGCTAGAGACTGTTGCCAAATGTACAAATATAAAAATGTTTTTACATGTGGGAGAACAAAGGAATGTCAAGCACATGGAGTGTTGAAATAAGGATGGTATTTGAAAAAAAAACATAAAGCAAACTGAAGTCTATGGTCAACAGTAACATTATAATATGCTTCCATTATAAGTAACAATGGCAACATACCAAAGTCAAATGAGTATGAGAGGGGGATATAAGGGACAGATATAGGATACTTGGTAGGATTGTTAGTAGTGTTATTTTCTTTCCTTACTATTGTATTTTATTGTGTGATATTTTATTTTTCTTTTTATTATCTTTTTTATTATTCACCAAAAAACCTTTTTCATAGTAATCAATATGTTGAAGTGCTGACTGTGGTGATAAATGTACAACTATATGATGATACTGTGAACAATTGATTGCACACTGTGGATAATTGTATGGTGCTTGAATACATCTCTATAAAATTTTAGGAAAAAATATAAACATCGGTAAAAGTGCTGGAGGAAACATGGAGAGAAGGATGTTGCCATTTACTGTTGAAGCATAATGGTGTAGCCTTTCTGGAGGTCAGTGCTGTGGTTCCACAAGAAGCCAAGTATGTGGGGGCCATAAGGATCTGCAACTCATTATGGGGTATGTGCTTGGAAGAACTGAGAGCAGGGACATAAATGGACATTGGTAAACTGGTGTTTATGGAAGTAGTATTCATGATTTGCAATGGGTGGAGGTGGCCTAAGCTTACACTGACTGAGGAACAGAATGGTGAACAGTGGTGTAGGCGTACAATGGAATACTGAGCAACCATGAGAAGGAGTGAAGCTATGAGACACTCCATGAGGTAAATCAATCCTGTAGACAGCATTTTGAGGGAAGTATGCCAGAAACCAAGGCAAACACTATAATGCCGAACCAATATGGACTACAATTTGTAAACTCATTAATGAATCTTAGAGAACAGCCTGACAGGGAAATGCTTATAATTGTGCCTTAGAGTCTCTCCTTGAGTGCCTCATTGTTGCTCAGATGTGGCCCTCTCTCTCTAGCTAAGCCACCTCAGTGGGTGATCTCGCTGCCCTACCCCCAACATGGGACTTGACTCCCAGAGGTGTAAATCTCCCTGGCAACATAGGATACGACTCCCAGGGATGAATCTGGGCCTGGCATTGAGGGATTGAAAACATCTTCTTTTCCAAAATGGGGATGTGAAATGAAATGAAATAAAGCTTCAGTGGCTGAGAGCTTTCAAACAGTGTTGAGAGGTCACTCTGATGGACACTGTTACGCACTATATATATAATACATTTTAAGTTTTAATGTATTGGAATAGCTGGAAGTAAATACCTGAAATTATCAAACTCCAACCCAGTAACCTTGACTCTTGAAGATGATTGCATAACAGTGTAACTTACAAGGGGTGACAGTGTGATTGTGAAAACCTTATGGATTGCATTCCCTTTATCCAGTGTATGTATGGATAAGTAGAAGAATTCAGACAAAGAATGAATGAAAAATAAAGTGGGATGGAGGATAATTTGGGTGTTCTCTTTTACTTTTATTTCTTATTCTTATTCTGATACTTTCTGGTGTAAAGAAAGTGGTCAAAAATTGATTGGGGTGATGAAGGCATAAGTATATGATTGTACTGTGAAGGGTTGATTGCACACCATAGATGATTGCATGGTATGTGAATATATCTCAATAAAATGGAATTTAATTAAAAAAAGAAAAGTAAATGAACAGTGGTGGGAGGAGGGGAATTGGATGTTTTGGATACTCCTTTTTATTTTAATTTTTATTTTATTTTTTGGAGTAATGAAAATGTTCAAAGTTTGTGGTGATGAAAGCATAACTATCTGACACTACTGTGAACAACTGACCAGATACTTTGAATGATTGTATGTTATATGTTTACATCTCAGTAAAACTGTGTTAAAAAAAGGAAATTGGAGGCGGGGCAAGATGGCAGACTGGTGAGCTGTATGTTTTAGTTACTCCTCCAGGAAAGTAGGTAGAAAGCCAGGAACTGCGTGGACTGGACACCACAGAGCAATCTGTCTTTGGGCATACTTCATACAACACTCATGAAAATGTCAAACTGCTGAGATCAGTGAAATCTGTAAGTTTTTGCAGCCAGGGGACCCGTGCCCCTCCCTGCCAGGCTCAGTCCCGTGGGAGGAGGGGCTGTCAGCTCCGGGAAGGAGAAGGGAGAACTGCAGTGGCAGCCCTTATCGGAAACTCATTCTACTGATACAAACTCCAACCATAGATAGACTGAGACCAGACACCAGAGAATCTGAGAGCAGCCAGCCCAGCAGAGAGGAGACAGGCATAAAAAAAAAAAAACAACATGAAAAACTCCAAAATAAAAGCAGAGGATTTCTGGAGTTCTGGTGAACACAGAAAGGGGAAGGGCAGAGCTCAGGCCTTGAGGCGCATATGCAAATCCCAAAGAAAAGCTGATCTCTCTACCCTGTGGACCTTTCCTTAATGGCCCTGGTTGCTTTGTCTATTAGCATTTCAATAACCCATTAGATCTCTGAGGAGGGCCTTTTTTTTTTTTTTTTTTAATCCTTTTTTCTTTTTCTAAAACAATTACTCTAAGAAGCCCAATACAGAAAGCTTCAAAGACTTGCAATTTGGGCACGTCAAGTCAAGAGCAGAACTAAGAGAGCTCTGAGACAAAAGGCAATAATCCAGTGGCTGAGAAAATTCACTAAACACCACAACTTCCCAAGAAAAGGGGGGTGTCCACTCACAGCCACCATCCTGGTGGACAGGAAACACTCCTGCCCATCGCCAGCCCCATAGCCCAGAGCTGCCCCAGACAACCCAGTGTGACGGAAGTGCTTCAAATAACAGGCACACACCACAAAACTGGGCGTGGACATTAGCCTTCCCTGCAACCTCAGCTGATTGTCCCAGAGTTGGGAAGGTGGAGCAATGTGAATTAACAAAGCCCCATTCAGCCATCATTTGAGCAGACTGGGAGCCTCCCTACACAGCCCAGCAGCCCAGAACTGCCCTGGGGGGATGGCACTCACCTGTGACATAGCACAGTCATCCCTCAACAGAGGACCCGTGGTGCACAGCCTGGAAGAGGGGTCCACTTGCAAGTCTCAGGAGCCATACGCCAATACCAAGGACTTGTGGGTCAGTGGCAGAGACAAACTGTGGCAGGACTGAACTGAAGGATTAGACAATTGCAGCACCTTTAAAACTCTAGGATCACCAGGGAGATTTGATTGTTAGGGCCACCTCCCCTCCCCGACTGCCCAGAAACACGCCCCACATACAGGGCAGGCAACACCAACTACACATGCAAGCTTGGTACACCAATTGGACCCCACAAGACTCACTCCCCCACTCACCAAAAAGGCTAAGCAGGGGAGAACTGGCTTGTGGAGAACAGGTGGCTCGTGGACACCACCTGCTGGTTAGTTAGAGAAAGTGTACTCCACGAAGCTGTAGACCTGATAAATTAGAGATAAGGACTTCAATAGGTCTACAAACCCTAAAAGAACCCTATCAAGTTCAGCAAATGCCACAAGGCCAAAAACAACAGAAAATTATAAAGCATATGAAAAAACCAGACGATATGGATAACCCAAGCCCAAGCACCCAAATCAAAAGACCAGAAGAGACACAGCACCTAGAGCAGCTACTCAAAGAACTAAAGATGAACAATGAGACCATAGTACGGGAGATAAAGGAAATCAAGAAGACTCTAGAAGAGCATAAAGAAGACATTGCAAGACTAAATAAAAAAATGGAAGATCTTATGGAAATTAAAGAAACTGTTGACCAAATTAAAAAGACTCTGGACACTCATAGTACAAGACTAGAAGAAGTTGAACAACGAATCAGTGACCTGGAAGATGACAGAATGGAAAATGAAAGCATAAAGGAAAGAATGGGGAAAAAATTGAAAAAAATCGAAATGGACCTCAGGGATATGATAGGTAAAATGAAACGTCCAAATATAAGACTCATTGGTGTCCCAGAAGGGGAAGAAAAGGGGAAAGGTCTAGGAGGAGTATTCAAAGAAATTGTTGGGGAAAACTTCCCAAATCTTCTAAACAACATAAATAGACAAATCATAAATGCTCAGCAAACTCCAAATAGAATAAATCCAAATAAACCCACTCCAAGACATATACTGATCACACTGTCAAACACAGAAGAGAAGGAGCAAGTTCTGAAAGCAGCAAGAGAAAAGCAATTCACCACATACAAAGGAAACAGCATAATACTAAATAGTGACTACTCAGCAGCCACCATGGAGGCGAGAAGGCAGTGGCACGATATATTTAAAATTCTGAGTGAGAAAAATTTCCAGCCAAGAATACTTTATCCAGCAAAGCTCTCCTTCAAATTTGAGGGAGAGCTTAAATTTTTCACAGACAAACAAATGCTGAGAGAATTTGCTAACAAGAGACCTGCCCTACTGGAGATACTAAAGGTAGCCCTACAGACAGAGAAACAAAGACAGGAAAGAGAGACTTGGAGAAAGGTTCAGTACTAAAGAGATTTGGTATGGGTACAATAAAGGATATTAATAGAGAGAGGGAAAAATATGGCAAACATAAACCAAAGGATAAGATGGCTGATTCAAGAAATGCCTTCACGGTTATAACGTTGAATGTAAATGGATTAAACTCCCCAATTAAAAGATATAGATTCGCAGAATGGATCAAAAAAAATGAACCATCAATATGTTGCATACAAGAGACTCATCTTAGACACAGGGACACAAAGAAACTGAAAGTGAAAGGATGGAAAAAAATATTTCATGCAAGCCACAGCCAAAAGAAAGCAGGTGTAGCAATATTAATCTCAGATAAAATAGACTTCAAATGCAGGGATGTTTTGAGAGACAAAGAAGGCCACTACATACTAATAAAAGGGGCAATTCAGCAAGAAGAAATAACAATCGTAAATGTCTAGGCACCCAATCAAGGTGCCACAAAATACATGAGAGAAACACTGGCAAAACTAAAGGAAGCACTTGATGTTTCCACAATAATTGTGGGAGACTTCAACACATCACTCTCTCCTATAGATAGATCAACCAGACAGAAGACCAATAAGGAAACTGAAAACCTAAACAATCCTGATAAATGAATTAGATTTAACAGACATATACAGGACATTACATCCCAAATCACCAGGATACACATACTTTTCTAGTGCTCACGGAACTTTCTCCAGAATAGATCATATGCTGGGACATAAAACAAGCCTCAATAAATTTAAAAAGATTGAAATTATTCAAAGCACATTCTCTGACCACAATGGAATACAATTAGAAGTCAATAACCATCAGAGACTTAGAAAATTCACAAATACCTGGAGGTTAAACAACACACTCCTAAACAATCAGTGGGTTAACGAAGAAATAGCAAGAGAAATTGCTAAATATATAGAGACGAATGAAAATGAGAACACAACATACCAGAATCTATGGGATGCAGCAAAAGCAGTGCTAAGGGGGAAATTTATAGCACTAAACGCATATATTAAAAAGGAAGAAAGAGCCAAAATCAAAGACCTAATGGATCAACTGAAGAAGCTAGAAAATGAACAGCAAACCAATCCTAAACCAAGTAGAAGAAAAGAAATAACAAGGATTAAAGCAGAAATAAATGACATGGAGAACAAAAAAACAATAGAGAGGATAAATATCACCAAAAGTTGGTTCTTTGAGAAGATCAACAAGATTGACAAGCCCCTAGCTAGACTGACAAAATCAAAAAGAGAGAAGACCCATATAATCAAAATAATGAATGAAAAAGGTGACACAACTGCAGATCCTGAAGAAATTAAAAAAATTATAAGAGGATATTATGAACAACTGTATGACAACAAACTGGATAATGTAGAGGAAATGGACAATTTCCTGGAAACATATGAACAACTTAGACTGACCAGAGAAGAAATAGAAGACCTCAACCAACCCATCACAAGCAAAGAGATCCAATCAGTCATCAAAAATCTTCCCACAAATAAATGCCCAGGGCCAGATGGCTTCACAGGGGAATTCTACCAAACTTTCCAGAAAGAACTGACACCAATCTTACTCAAACTCTTTCAAAACATTGAAGAAAAGGGAACACTACCTAACTCATTTTATGAAGCTAACATCAATCTAATACCAAAACCAGGCAAATATGCTACAAAAAAGGAAAACTACTGGCCAATCTCCCTAATGAATATAGATGCAAAAATCTTCAACAAAATACTTGCAAATCGAATCCAAAGACACATTAAAAAAATCATACACCATGACCAAGTGAGGTTCATTCCAGGCATGCAAGGATGGTTCAACATAAGAAAAACAATCAATGTATTACAACACATTAAAAACTCGAAAGGGAAAAATCAATTGATCATCTCAATAGATGCTGAAAAAGCATTTGACAAAATCCAACATCCCTTTTTGATAAAAACACTTCAAAAGGTAGGAATTGAAGGAAGTTTCCTTCAACATGATAAAGAGCATATATGAAAAACCCACAGCCAGCATAGTACTCAATGGTGAGAGACTGAAAGCCTTCCCTCTAAGATCAGGAACAAGACAAGGATGCCCGCTGTCACCACTGTTATTCAACATTGTACTGGAAATGCTAGCCAGGGCAATCCGGCAAGACAAAGAAATAAAAGGCATCCAAATTGGAAAAGAAGAAGTAAAACTGTCAATGTTTGCAGATGATATGATCTTATATCTAGAAAACCCTGAGAAATCGACGATACGGGTACTAGAGCTAATAAACAAATTTAGCAAAGTAGCGGGATACAAGATTAATGCACATAAGTCAGTAATGTTTCTATATGCTAGAAATGAACAAACTGAAGAGACACTCAAGAAAAAGATACCATTTTCAATAGCAACTAAAAAAATCAGTACCTAGGAATAAACTTAACCAAAGATGTAAAGACCTATACAAAGAAAACTACGTAACTCTACTAAAAGAAATAGAAGGGGACCTTAAAAGATGGAAAAATATTCCATGTTCATGGATAGGAAGGCTAAATGTCATTAAGATGTCAATTCTACCCAAACTCATCTACAGATTCAATGCAATCCCAATCAAAATTCCAACAACCTACTTTGCAGACTTGGAAAAGCTAGTTATCAAATTTATTTGGAAAGGGAAGATGCCTTCGAATTGCTAAAGACACTCTAAAAAAGAAAAACGAAGTGGGAGGACTTACACTCCCTGACTTTGAAGCTTATTATAAAGCCACAGTTGCCAAAACAGCATGGTACTGGCACAAAGACAGACATATAGATCAATGGAATCGAATTGAGAATTCAGAGATAGACCCTCAGATCTATGGCCGACTGATCTTTGATAAGGCCCCCAAAGTCACTTGAACTGAGCCATAATGGTCTTTTCAACAAATGGGGCTGGGAGAGTTGGATATCCATATCCAAAAGAATGAAAGAGGACCCCTACCTCACCCCCTACACAAAAATTAACTCAAAATGGACCAAAGATCTCAATATAAAAGAAAGTACCATAAAACTCCTAGAAGATAATGTAGGAAAACATCTTCAAGACCTTGTATTAGGCGGCCACTTCCTAGACTTTACACCCAAAGCACAAGCAACAAAAGAGAAATAGATAAATGGGAACTCCTCAAGCTTAGAAGTTTTCTGCACCTCAAAGGAATTTCTCAAAAAGGGAAAGAGGCAGCCAACTCAATGGGAAAAAAAATTTTGGAAACCATGTATCTGACAAAAGACTGATATCTTGCATATACAAAGAAATCCTACAACTCAATGACAATAGTACAGACAGCCCAATTATAAAATGGGCAAAAGATATGAAAAGACAGTTCTCTGAAGAGGAAATACAAATGGCCAAGAAACACATGAAAAAATGTTCAGCTTCACTAGCTATTAGAGAGATGCAAATTAAGACCACAATGAGATACCATCTAACACCGGTTAGAATGGCTGCCATTAAACAAACAGGAAACTACAAATGCTGGAGGGGATGTGGAGAAATTGGAACTCTTATTCATTGTTGGTGGGACTGTATAATGGTTCAGCCACTCTGGAAGTCAGTCTGGCAGTTCCTTAGAAATCTAGATATAGAGCTACCATTCGATTCAGTGATTGCACTTCTCGGTATATACCCGGAAGATCAGAAAGCAGTGACACGAACAGATATCTGCGTGCCAATGTTCATAGCAGCATTATTCACAATTGCCAAGAGATGGAAACAACTCAAATGTCCTTCAACAGATGAGTGGATAAATAAAATGTGGTATATACACATGATGGAATACTACGCGGCAGTAAGAAGGAACGATCTCGTGAAACATATGACAACATGGATGAACCCTGAAGACATAATGCTGAGCGAAATAAGCCAGGCACCAAAAAGAGAAATATTATATGCTACCACCAATGTGAACTTTGAAAAATGTAAAACAAATGGTTTATAATGTAGAATGTAGGGGAACTAGCAGTAGAGAGCAATTAAGGAAGGGGGAACAATAATCCAAGAAGAACAGATAAGCTATTTAACGTTCTGGCGATGCCCAGAAATGACTATGGTCTGTTAAATTCTGATGGATATAGTAGGAACAAGTTCACAGAAATGTTGCTATATTATGTAACTTTCTTGGGGTAAAGTAGGAACATGTTGGAAGTTAAGCAGTTATCTTAGGTTAGTTGTCTTTTTCTTACTCCCTTGTTATGGTCTCTTTGAAATGTTCTTTTATTGTATGTTTGTTTTCTTTTTAACTTTTTTTTTCATACAGTTGATTTAAAAAAGAAGGGAACGTTAAAAAAAAAAAGAAAGGAAAACAAGGAAAAAAAAAAGATGTAGTGCCCCCTTGAGGAGCCTGTGGAGAGTGCAGGGGTATTTGCCTAACCCACCTCCATGGTTGCTAACATGACCACAGACATAGGGGACTGGTGGTTTGATGGGTTGAGCCCTCTACCATAAGTTTTACCTTTGGGAAGACGGTTGCTGCAAAGGAGAGGCTAGGCCTCCCTATATTTGTGCCTAAGAGTCTCCTCCTGAATGCCTCTTTGTTGCTCAGATGTGGCCCTCTCTCTCTGGCTAAGCCAGCTTGAAAGGTGAAATCACTGCCCTCCCCCCTACGTGGGATCAGACACCCAGGGGAGTGAATCTCCCTGGCAATGTAGAATATGACTCCTGGGGAGGAATGTAGACCCGGCAATCGTGGGACGGAGAACATCTTCTTGACCAAAAGGGGGGATGTGAAAGGAAATGAAATAAGCTTCAGTGGCAGAGAGATTCCAAAACGAGCCGAAGAGGTCACTCTGGAGGGCACTCTTACGCACACTTTAGACAACCCTTTTTAGGTTCTAAAGAATTGGGGTAGCTGGTGGTTGGATACCTGAAACTATCAACTACAACCCAGAACCCATGACTCTCGAAGACAGTTGTATAAAATAGTAGCTTATGAGGGGTGACAATGGGATTGGGAAAGCCATAAGGACCACACCTCCACTTGTCTAGTTTATGAATGGATGAGTAGAAAAATAGGGGAAGGAACAAACAGACAAAGGTACCCAGTGTTCTTTTTTACTTCAATTGCTCTTTTTCACTCTAATTATTATTCTTGTTATTTCTGTGTGTGTGCTAATGAAGGTGTCAGGATTGATTTAGGTGATGAATGTACAACTATGTAATGGTACTGTAAACAATCGAAAGTACGATTTGTTTTGTATGACTGCGTGGTATGTGAATATATCTCAATAAAATGATGATTTTAAAAAAAAAAGCAAAAGGAAATTGGCTGTTTACTCAAAAAGTAATAACAATGGAGTTCTGGAAGATGGCAGCATAGAGAGGAGCAGAAGCTAGTTTGTCCTCTTGGAACAACTAACACACAACAGGAACATCTAGTAAATAATCTGGAATAACTGTTCGAGGGACAAACATGACCATCCACTCATCACACACCAACCTGAATTGGGAGGAATGCCAGAGATCACAGCATAAAATCTGTAAGTGAAACTGTGGAACAAAGCCTGGAGCCTGCTCCCCACATGGCCCAAACTGCAAAGCCTCACATGGCTAAAGAGCAGCACTCTCCAAGCAAGTGAGTATAGCTCAGCTGAGCTCCAACTGGGGTTTTGACTGACAAACATGGACTGCTCAATACAAGCTCTGAATCCCCAAAAAGCAGAGAGAGGTTTTTGGTGATGACTGAATTTGGAGAGCCAGAGGACCTCTCTGAGAGGGAACGGAAGCCCAGAGGACCCAGTGCTGTCTCTGGCTGATAGGTGAAACTCAGAGTGGCTGCAGACTGGCCCTAAAGGGGGTCTTTCTGTCCATTTTTCAGCTCACTGGAGAAAGCCTCAGCCATTTTCAGTTCCCAGAACTCTGACCCAGAGAAGGGTAGAGATAGCAAAGACAGAGAGACTATACAAATGCTAATGACCTCTCCCTAGGGGCAGTATCTTCTGTAAGAGGAAAGAATTGGTGCCTAGCTCTACTACCCACCTTCTATTCAGAACAAGATTCCAGAGCCTGGGGGAAAACAGCCATGGGCCACACCTCCTAATGCTAGTCTGGAGCTACAGGCTGACAAGCACCACATACTGGGCAGAAAAGAAGAGTGACTTGAGGCCTCACAGGGTGTAACAATCTAAAATACTCTCAGGGAAACCAGATACTATTTCCTCCTTGTAGATCTGAGGCTATTCTGGTCTGGGAAAACCTGATTGGGGTAACCAAGGAAATCAGATGCTGAGACAACAGAAAACTACAACCTAAACTAAGAAAAACAAAGTTATGGCCCAGTCAAAGGAACAAACTTACACTTCAGCTGAGATACAGGAATTGAAACAACTAATGCTATATCAAAACAAAAAGTTTAGGGAAGATATGGCAAAAAAGATGAAGAATATAATGAAAACACTGGGTGTACATAAGATAGAAATTGAAAGTTCAAAAAAACAAATGGAAGAATCCATGGAAATGAAAAGCACAACACAAGAGATGAAAGACACAATGGAGACATAGTACAGAAGATCCCAAAAGGCAGAGGAAAACACTCAGGACCTGGAGAACAAGAAAACTGCAAGCCTACACATAAAAGAACAGATATAGAAAATAATGGAAAAATATGAACACTGTTTCCAGGAAATGAATAGCTACATGAAATGCAAGAATATATGTTTCATGGGTGTCCCAGAAGGAGAACAGAAGTGAAGAGGGGCAGAAGCAATAACAGAGGAAATAATCAATGGAAATTTACCATTTTTTATGAAAGACATAAAATTACAGATCCAAGAAGTGCAGCATACCCCAAACAGAATACATCTGAATAGACCTATGCCAAGACACTTAATAATCAGATTATCAAATGTCAATGATAAAGAGAGAATACTGAAAGCAGCAAGAGAGTAGCAATCCATCACATAAAAGGGAAGCACAATAAGACTAAGTGTGGATTTCTTAGCAGAAACCGTGGAGGAAAGAAGGAAGTGGTATGACATACATAAAATACTGAAAGAGAAGAAACTACCAACCAAGAATACTATATCCAGCAAAACTGTCCTTCCAGAATGAGTGAGAGTTTAAATATTTATAGTAAAACAGACACTGAGATACCTCATGAACATGTGACATGCTCTACAAGAAATTCCAAAGGAGGTGCTATGGGCTGATAGGAAAGGCTGGAGAGAGATTTGGAGGAGTGTGGAAATGAAAAGAGTCAGTAAGGGTAACTAAAAGGGTAGAAGGAGAGAAAATATATGACATATAAAATCCAAAAGACAAAATGTTAGAAGAAAGCATTGCTTTACAGTAATGACATTGAATATTAATGGATTAAACTACTCAATCAAAGCATAGACTGACAGAATGTATAAAAAAGAAGATCCATCTACATGCTGTCTACAAGAGACATACTTTACACCCAAGAACAAAAATAGGTTGGAAGTGAAAGGTTGAAAAAAGATACTTAGTGCAAACAACAACCAGAAAGCATCAGGGCTAGCTATACTAATAGCAGATAAATTAGACTTCAAATATAAAACAATCAAAAGAGGCAAAGATCACTATGTATTAATGAAAGAAAAATTCATCAAGAAGAAATAACAATCATAAATATTAATGCACCTAACCAGAAGGCCCCAAAATATGTAAGGCAAACACTGACAACACTGAAGGGTAAGTAAACAAATCTACAGTAATAGTTGGAGATTTCAACACACCATTCTCATTAGTGGATGAGAACACCACATATGAAAAATTATGGGATACAACAAACAAGTGCTGAGTGGGAAATTTTTTTCCCTAAATGACTATATTAACAAAGAATAATGAGCAAAAATTGATGACTTAACTGCTCACCTGGAGGAACTAGAAAAAGAACAGCAAACTAACCTAAAAGCAAAAAGAAATAAATAACGAGGATTAGGGCAGAAATAAATGAAATTGAGAACATGGAAGGAATAGAGAGAATCAACAAAACCAGAAGTTAGTTCTCTGAGAAAATCAATAAAATTGATGGGTACTTAGCTAGGCTAACAAAGAAAAAAAAAGATGTAAATAAATAAAACCAGAAGTGGGAGGGGACACATAACAAATGACCCTGCAGAAATAAAGAAGATACTGAGAAGTTACTATCAGCAACTTCAGGGTAACAAACTAGAGGTCTCACACTACCTGACTTTAAAGCATATTACAAAGCCACAGCAGTCAAAGCAGCATGGTACTGGCATAAAGATAGGTATGCTTAGCAGTGGAATCAAATTGAGTGTTCAGAAGTGGACCCTCTCATCTACAGGCAGTTGATCTTTGATAAGACCATCAAGAATGCTCAACTGAGACAGAAGAGCCTCTTTGGTGAGGGAGCTTGGAGAACTGTAAATCCATACCTGGAAGAATGAAATATTACCCTATATCACTTCTTATAGAGAAAGTAAATCAAAATAGATCAAAAACGTAAACTTTAGAGCTCAGGCCATAAAACTTTTAGAAGAGCATGTAGGGAAATATCTTAAAGAATTTGTGGTAGGAGGTGGTTTCCTAGACCTTACACCCAAAGCATGAGCAATTGAAGAAGAAATAGACAGTTGGGATCTCTTGAAAATTAAATACTTTTGTACACAAAAGGACTTTGTCAGGAAAGCAAAAAGGCACCATACTCAATTGGAAACAATATTTGGAAACTACTTATTAGATAAGGGTTTAATATAGAGAATATATAAAGAGATCCTGCATCTCAAAAGCAAAAACACAAACATCCTGTCAAAAATGGGCATTGGCATGAACAGATAGTTTTCCAAAGGGAAAATACAAAAGGCTCAAGAGCATATGAAAAGTTATACAACTTCACTAGCTATTAGGGAAATGAAAAACAAAGAAACAATGAGATATCCTCTCACACCTACTAGATTGGCCATTATCAAGAAAGCAGAAAACCACAAGGACTGGGAGGGTGTGGAGAAATGGGTACACTTGTTCACTGTTGGTGGGAATGTAGAATGGTGCAGCTGCTCCAGAAGGCAGTTTCGTGGTTCCTCACTGAAGCTAAGTAGAGAACTGCCTGTGATCCAACAATCCAATTACTTGGAATTACTGAAAGTGGGGACATGAGCAGACATTTGCACACTGATATTTATAGCAGCATTATTCACAATTCCCAATAAAGGAAAACAGCCCAAGTGCCCATCAATAAGTAGATAAACAAATTGTGGTATATACATATGATGGAATACTATGCAGTTGTAAGACAGAATAAAGTCATGACATATGCAACAACATGGGTGAACCTTGAGGACACTATGTTGAGTGAAATAATCCAGAAACAAAGTGTCAAATACTGTATGATTTCACTTACATGAACTAAACAAAATGAGCAAACCCTAAGAGTTAAATTAGAGAGTGCAGGTTATTAGGAGATAGAAAGAGGGCTGAGATTGGGCAATCTATGCTTCAGGAATACAGGATGTTTAGTAAGATTGAGTGTAAACGTTTGGAAATGGATAGCACAATATTGTGTGAAGGTAGCAAAATATAGTAAGTTTAATTAACAAAGCTGAATGTGAATATGATTGGAAACAGTAACTGTAGAATGCAGGCTACAGGATAAAAATTGGGACTCTAAAACTTAGCAAAGCTGAGTGGACAATGATATTGGTGAATTGTACAAACATAAGAAAGTTTTTACATGAATGAGAACAATGTGTCACTATTGCAAGGTGTTAAAAATGAAAGGTATATGGAAAAACACAATGCAAACTAAGGTCTATAGTTAACATTAACATTGCAATATTCTTTCATTAATTGTAGCAAAGGCATTATAACAAAGCTAAATGTAAATAAGATGGGGCTATAAGGTAAGGGTATGGGATTTTTCCTTCTTTCTTTTCAGAAGAAATGGGAATATTCTCATATAGATTGTGGTGGTGAATGCATAACATTGTGACTATACCAGGGGCCATTGATTCTACACTTGGGATGGTTTGCACAGTTTATGACTAAGACTGTTTTTTTAAGTAAACCAAAAACTTCAAGAGCCGGCAGAGGTGTAGGAAGGGAGGTATACATATCCACTGTTGGTGGGGAAGTGAAATTGTGCAGTCCATCTAGAATGTAAGGTGGCAGTTCCTGAGGAAGCTGGGAATGGATTTGATGTTATCTGGCAATCCCATTACTATATTTATGCCTGCAAGAATTGAAAATGGGATGTGAATAGATATTTGCACATTGGTGTTTATGGCAGCATTTTTCATGATTGCCAATGGATGGAGATGGCCCAAGGAGACATCTGCTGATGAGTGGAAGGGCAAATTGTTGTGTATTCATACAATGGAATAGTGTGCAGCTATAGAAAGGAATGAAATCATGACACATGCAATAAGGTGAATGAAACTTGAGGACATGTTGAGTGAAATAAGCCAGAAACAAAAAGATAAATATAGTTTAGTTGGTCTATGATATTTTCAGTATGTTAAAACTACAAAATCTGTGTGACATCAAAGGAAGACATGCTTATTTTGACAAAAATTTAAATTCTCTGTAGCACACTGTCTTATTTAACCTGCCTGGTCAATTCATTTAAACAACCTAATTATCTAGAAATTAGAATGGGGAATGAGATCTTGCTACCATGTACAGGTAAATGTAATACCCTGATACATTCAAGAGTATTTTGGGCAGAAAATAGAAAATATTTGCAAAGCTCCTTGAGGAACTGGAGAAAAAATGTGGAACTATTAAACTGCCCCACCTGGGGAACACCTTATATTCTCTCAAGAATTAGGGACTCCCAATTTAATAACCCAAACCCTTGATCTTGAGGCTTGCCTTTATGAGACTTACTTCAGTTATGGCAAATAGAAACCCACATATAATTATGACTAAGAGTCACCCCCAGTGGACCTCTTTTGTTCATCAGTTGTGGCCTCTTTCTCTAAGCCAAACTCTGCAAATAAACTCACTACCCTACCACCTACATGGGACATGACTCACAGGGGTGTAATTCTTCCTGGCAACATGGGACATTACTTCCAGGGAGAGCCTGGCCCTGTCGTGGAATTGACAATACCTTCTTGACAAAAATGGGGAAATGAAACAAAATAAAATTTCAATGGCTAAGAGATTTCAAATAGAGTTTAGAAGTCATTCTGGAGGTTACTCTTATGCAAGTTTCAGCCAGATGTTGCAATTTGCCACAATATGCCAAGCCCCAAACAACATTATTACTGAAAACCTAAAAGAATAACCTGAGCTATACCTATGACTCTATAAAAGTTTTAATTAAGTTTATTTTTTCAGAAACTTTAAAGCTTCCAGATTTTTCCTATACCAGATATGACCTGAAACTCAGAGTCACCTGTCTTTCCAAGAACACAAACAAGTTTCATTACTCTACCACGTAATGTTGACACCCCTTTTGAGCATGAAGAAATTAGAATGGTCATTGCCCAGAAATCCCTGAAGATTGAGAGAATGATCAAATGAGAGGGAGATGTTGTAATGGAGAAGTTAGGATTTAAAAAATGATTATGATTACTGACTCATCATATAGATTATTTTCTAGTTTCTAGTGTATTAGAATAGCCAGAAGAAAATCCTGTTAAAATTGACTTGTAATATAGTAGCCTTGATATTTGATAATGATTGTATAGCTAAAATGTTTGTATCTTGTGATCATATCTGTGCTCATTTGAATCTACTATGTACTCCAGAAAACTGTGTTCTTTTAATCCAGTCATGTGGGTCCAGAATAGTTGCAGATGGGGCGTTTTGATTAGATTGTTTCCATGGAGATTTTACTCTGCCCATTCAAGGTGGGCCTTAATCATATTTTCTGCTGTCCTCTATGAGATGATAAAAGGCAGAGACATTTTCAAGAGAATTCAGAGATTATTAGCAGAAATGCCATAAAGAAACAAGCAGAGAAGCTAATAGAGAAGCTAAGATACGTAATCAAGAGTTTGTCTCTTGGATAAGCTAAGAGAGAAGCTGAAACAGAAACCCATAGAAACCAGAAAATAAACCCAGGAGAGGACCATCAGACTCCAGCCATGTGCCTTCCAATGTGACAGAGGAATCCTAGATTCATAAGCCCTTCTTTAGAGAAGGTATTTTCCTGTTGATGCCCTAATTGGAATATTTTCATGGCCTTAGAACTACAAATTTGTGAACTAACAAACCTCCATTGCAAAAGCCAATCAATTGCTGGTATATTGCATTTCTGGCAGGTTTAGCAAATCAGAAGAGTGTCATTGTAAAAACTTTGGGGCTGACACCCCCTTTTCCCAGTGTATGTGTAGATGAGTAATGAAATAAAGAAATGTATAAAATACATAAATAAATAAAAAGTTGGGAATATGGAAAAAAATACCCCAACATAAACTATGCACAATAGTAAATAGTATAACTTTAATAATCTTTCATCAATCATAACAAATGTAACTACTGGTAAAAAAAAATAATAGAATTACAAAAAAGTGCTTTCATCAATTGTAACAAATTTTCGACATGAATGCAAATGGTGGTGGAGTGATATATGGGAATCCTGTATTTTATGCATGATTGATCTGCAAACTCATAACTTTTTAATAAAAAATTCAAAAAAATAAAATTTATGAATACCAATATGAGAAAAGAATCAAAAATACCAAATAGATCTACCTTTTTCTAATATCAATGCAAGGAATATCAGCCCTTTCTGTTTTTTTATGATCTCACAGATATGAAATAATTAGAATAAGCAAATTTGCAGTCAGAAACTGAATACAGTTTACCAGGGGACAGAGAGGGGTAGAGAATAGAGAATTAATGCTTGATTGGCACAGAATTTTTGTTTGGGGTGATAGAAAATTTTACTAATGGGTGACAGTGATGATAGCACAATACTATAAATGTAATTAACACTACTGAATTATATATCTGAATGTGATTAAAAGTGGGAATTTTTAGGTTGTGTATATGTCACCAAAATAAAAATATGTTAAAAGTAAAACAATTGCTAACCAAAAAATAATTGTTTACATCAAATTCCAGAAATATACCATTTCGTCCATAAATGCTTTTGTGTGTATCTTTAAAGACTAACAACTCTTTTATTAAGACAACCAAAATATCTTTACCCTTAACACACAGGTAAAATAACAATTATTTAATATCAAAGAGAGAGTCCATGTTCAGATGGTCCCAATTGTCTCAAAAAGGGTTGATTTTTTTTTATTAAATTCAGTTTTATCGAAATACATTCACACACCATACAATCATCCATGGTATACAATCCACTATCCACAGTATGATAACATAGTTATGCGTTCATCACCACAATCTATCTCTGAACATTTTCCTTACATCAGAAAGAACCAGAACAAGAATAAAAAATAAAAGTGAAAAAAGAACACCCAAATCATCCCCCCATCCCACCCCATTTGTCCTTTAGTTTTTATCCCCATTTTTCTACTCATCCATATACTAGATAAAGGGGGTGTGATCCACAAGGTCTTCACAATCACACTGTCACCCCTTGTAATCTACATTATTATATAGTTGTCTTCAGGAGTCCAGACTGCTGGGTTGGAGTTTGGTAGTTTCAGGTATTTACTTCTAGCTATTCCAATACATTAAAACCTACGAGGTGTTATCTATATAGTGCATAAGAATGTCCACCAGAGTGACCTCTCGACTCCATTTGAAATCTCTCAGCCACTGAAACTATTTTGTCTCATTTTGTATCCCCTTTTTGGTCAAGAAGATACTCTCAGTCCCACGATGCTGGGTCCATATTCATCCCCAGGAGTCATATTCTGCATTGCCAGGGAGATTTACAACCCTGGGAGTCGGGTCCCACGTAGGGGGGGAGGGCAGCGAGTTCACCTGTCGAGGTGGCTCAGTTAGAGAGAGGGCCACATCTGAGCAACAAAGAGGTACTCAGGGGGAGACTCTTAGGCACAATTATATGCAAGTCTAGCCTCTCCTTTGCAGTAACGAGCTTCATAAGGGCATGTCCCATGATCGAGGGCTCAGCACATCAAACCGCCAGTCCCAATGTTTGTGACAACATCAACACCAATCCAGGTGAGGAAGTCCAACACTTCCACACCTTCCCCCAGATCCTTGGGGGGGGGGGGCGGGCAGAGGCTGTAAATATATTTTTATTATCTGCCCAAATTACTCTGGGATGTGTCACTATTTCACTCCAGCCTATACTAACCTACCGTATCTCACTTCCTATTCAAAGTTCCATGCAATTGTGGTGTTTGAACAAATCAACTGTAGAGTTGTACCATTTAGAAAATTTAGATCCTGTACCAAATAGATATCTCTTCCCTTGGTCTCATATGGAAGTTGAAGTTTAAAAACACAGTCAGTTTCAACCTTTATCCTTTGGCCTGGCTTGCCCTGGTCTTAACCAGACCTGCTTCATTCACATTACTAATTGAAGTCTGGGCTCTTTTTCAGATTTTTTTTTTTTTTAACAGTGGCTGTATACGCTAATACTGATGTTCATATCTGCCGAGCTCTAGCTCTGAGTTTCAGGTGTCTCAGATACGCATTGTTCCAGAGACCAATCAGGTTATACGCTAAGGGATCAGCATCTCAAAGTTTAGAGATAGGCATTACAATTCAGGGATAGAGTTAACTGCTGTAAGAGCTTACAATCTAGGGACTATTACAATAATTATGTCCACGGTAGGCTATGTGCTATGATTCAATTCTGAGTTTACACATTGTAGTTAGTCCATATTGGTGAGGCATTAAAGTATTTGCCTTTATTTCTGGTGTACTTCACTCAAATACTGTGTACAGGATCCATTCACCTCATTGTGTGTCTCACAGCTTCACTCCTTCTTGTAGTTGCTCAATGTTCCACTGTATGTGTACACCACAGAACACCATTCCAATTCTTCAGTCAATGTACCCTTAGGTCATCTGCACCCTTTGCAAATCATGATTACTGCCTCCATGAACACCAGTTTGCAAATGTCCATTCACATCTCTGCTCTAAGATCTTCAAATGACATACCTCATAATGAGGTTGCAGGACCTTTTGGTCCCCACATACTTAACTTTTTGTGGAACAACCACACTGACCTTCAGAAACGCTACTCCATTCTACCTGCTCATCAACAGTAGATAGGTACATCCCTCTCACCATGTTTTCTCCAACACTTTTACTCCTATATGTAGATTTTCCTACAATTTTATAGTTATATTCACATACCATACATTTATCCACAGTGTACAATCAGTTGTTCATGGTATCATCATAAAGTTGTACATTTATCAAAAAAGGGTTGATTTTTACAGTTGGTGTGTTTGAACCCTAATCTGAGCAATTTACCCCTGTTTATTTTGGGTATGCCCCAAGTTTCTTACATGTCCTTTAATCTATAAGTTTCTTTTCCTTTCTTTTTTCATTTCCATTTATTTTTTGAAGAAGCTGACTCATTTGCTGGAAGAATTTCCCACATTCTACAGTTGGCTTATTTCAATCAATTTTTTTGTTGTTGTTTTTGTTGTTTTTCAACATGTTCGTCTGCCCATATAATTCCTGTAAAAATAAAGATAGAATTAAGAGCTTTGCCAGGTTCAGGTTCAAATTTTGCAAGGGTAATTCACAGGTAATGCTGTATGATTTTAATTTTATCACTTTAAGAAGAACATATGGTCTTCTTGTCTCTCTGTGCTCTTAAATTTGATCCTTGAGTTCAAATGTTGTCATCATCATCTTTCTTCATCCATTAAACATCTTCCCACCAGCAATTCACCAAGGCAACTTAATGTTTTTTTTTAACATAATCATTTGTTAGATCCATTATTTTCTTAAAGTTAGTGAAAAATATGTATTTCTACCTTTAACATTCCCTCTGCAGTTATTAGCTGGAACTCAATAAAAATGCTTTTCCCTTATGAATTCTTTGGTTTCCCTAAAATAAAGTCTGCACAGAAAGGGCAAAGGAAATATTTGTTAGTTTACCTGTATACATCTGTTTTTCTGGATAACATAAGTGATACTGTTAATACTGCAATTATTAATATTTTTATGCTCAAATTGTCCCCTATGTGAGAAATGGGAGCATCCTCAAGTTGGTTCCTGTGCTTTTCAGATAAAACACAAATAGTCTTTGACAGGTTTAAGTTATGACAAGATGTTTCTCTCTTACCTTGTGTATTGCCTGCCACAGACCTAAATTTAGCCTTCACCCAAGAATCTCTGATTACTTTTAATATGATATTGTTCTTAGAGTCCACCACTGGAATGAAAGATTCTCCTAATCTTAATGGAATGATAATTGTATCTGCACCAGAGATTCCAACAGAATTCTCTGTGATGATGGAAATATTCCATTGCTGGCTGTCTGGTATAATAGCCACTAGTCACATATAATTCATGTGCTCTTGAAATATGGTTAGTGTGATTGAGGATAAGAATTTTTAATTTTATTTACTTTCAATTATTTTAAATTTAAATATCCATATACAGCTAGTGGCTGCCTTATTGGATAGTGCATATCTCTACCTTGGTGATGATTTAGAACATATCACAGAATTTCTTTGGTGCTTTTCCCAAGAAGAATTGGAATCTATTCTGCCCCTTTCCCATTGATCTAGGTGGGCTTGTGACTGCTTCTACAATTAGAGAAAGGCAGAAGGGATGCTATGCAACTTCCAAGAAGAGGTCATAAACATTAATTAAGCTTCTGGCTCATTTTTTTGGAACTTTCATTCTCCAGAGGATGCAAATGCAAATGCAATTTGTAACTAGTAAACTTCCAACAAATTCTTTTGATTTAAGCTAGTCAAGGTTCATTTTTTTTTAATTTTTATTTTGAAATAATTTCAAACATGTAGGACAGTTGCAAATACAATACAAACCCCATACGGTTAACTCCAACACCACCCCCCCACCTCCAGATACCTATATCTACCAATTTTACATTTTTTTGCCTTTGCAGTACCTTTCTTTCTCCTTCCTTCCTTCCTTCCTCCTTCTCTCCCTCCCACCCTTCCCCCTCTTTTTTTCAACTATATCTATTATCTTTATCAATTATCTATCTACCCATTTGTCATCTTCTGAACATTTGAGAGCAGGTTGCATATATCATACCCTTGAACTCATAACACTTCCATGTACATTTCCTACAAACAAGGGTATTCACTTATGTCATTAACTTAACTGCAGTTAATTCAAGAAAATTAACATGGATATAAAGCTTAAATTCTATGTTCCAATTTTTCCTTATGCCCCTTTGAGCTTTTCTCCTCCATTCTTAGATCCACTCCAGTGTCATACACTGCATTGATTGTAATTAACTATTAATTAACTCTTTTTTTAAGTTAACTATATCAAAAAAATTTTTAAAAATATATACAAAAAAAAACATTTCAAACAAACCATAACAAGGGAGTAAGAAGAAGACAACTAACCTAAAATAACTACTTTACTTCCAACATGTTCCTACTCTATCCCAAGAAAATAACCTAATATAGCAACATTTCTGTGAACTTGTTGCTACATACCCATCAGAAATTAACAAACCATAGTCTTTCCTGGGCATTCCAAGAACACTAAATTTACCCACTTGTCTGTTCTTATTGGGTTATCATTCCCCCTTCATTAATTGCTCTCTATCACTAGTTCCCCTACATTCTACATTATAAACCACTGATTTTAGGAGTGTATTGTTTAACCTCCATGTGTCTGTGAATTTTCTGTCTCTGATGGTTATTGACTGCTAATTGTATTCCATTGTGGTCAGAGAATGTGCTTTGAATAAATTCAATTTTTTAAATTTATCAAGGCTTGTTTATGTCCCAGCATATGGTCTATTCTGGAGAAATTTCTGTGACCACTAGAGAAGAATGTGTATCCTGGTGATTTGAGATGTGATGTTCTATATAAATCTGTTAAATCTACTTCATTTATCAGATTGTTTAGGTTTTCAGTTTCCTTATTGGTCTTCTGTCTGGTTGATCTATCTATAGGAGAAAGTGATGTGTTGAAGTCTCCCACAATTATTGTGGAAACATTCATTGCATCCTTCAGTTTTGCCAATGTTTGTCTCAGGTATTTTGTGGCACCATGATTGGGTGCAGAAACATTTATGATTATTTCTTCTTGTTGAATTGTCCCTTTTATTAGTATATAGTGGCCTTCTTTGTCTCACATAACATCCTTGCACTTAAAGTCTATTTTATCTGAATTTAATATTGCTACTCCTGCTTTCTTTTGGCTGTAGCTTGCATGAAATATTTTTCCATCCTTTCACTTTCAACTTCTTTATTTCCCTGTGTCTAAGATAAGTTTCTTGTATGCCACATATTGATGGTTCATATTTTTTGATCCATTCTGCAAATATATATCTTTAATTGGGCAGTTTAATCCATTTACATTCAATGTTATTACTGTGAAGGCATTTCTTGAATCAGCCATCCTATCCTTTTGATTTCTGTTTGTCAGATATATACTTTCCCCTCTGTCTCTTAAAGTCCTTTATTGAACCAATATTGAATCTCTTTAGCACTGAACCTTTCTCCATATCTCTTTCTCCTTTCTTTGTCTGTTGGTAGGCCTCCCTTTAGTATCTGAAGTAGGGCAGGACTTTTATTAGCAAAATCTCTCAGCATTTGTCTGTGAAAAATTTAAGCTCTCCCTCAAATTTGAAGGAGAGCTTTGCTGGATAAAGTATTCTTGGTTGGAAATTTTCTCTCAGAATTTTAAATATGTCATGCCACTGCCTTCTAACCTCTATGGTGGCTGCTGAGTAGTCACTACTTAGTCTTATGTTGTTCCCTTTGTATGTGGTGAATTGCTTTTCTCTTGCTCTTTCAGAAGTTACTCCTTCTCTTCAGTATTTGACAGTCTGATAAGAATATGTCTTGGAGTGGGTTTATTTGGATGTATTCTATTTGGAGTTCACTGGGCATTTATGCTTTGTGTATTTATATTGCATAGAAGGTTTGGGAAGTTTTCCCAGCAATTTCTTTGAATAAACTTTCTAGACCTTTACCTTTCTCTTCCCCTTCTGGGACACCAACGAGTCTTATATTTGGATGTTCTATTTTATCTATCATGTCCTTGAGGTCCATTTTGATTTTTTCTGTTTTTCCCCATTCTTTCTTTTGTTCTTTCATTTCCATTCTGTGCTCCTCAAGGTCACTGATTCATTGTTCAGCTTTCACTAGTATTGTACTATGAGTATCCAGAATCTTTTTAACTTGGTCAACAGCTTCTTTTATTTCCATAAGATCATCTATTTTTTAATTTACTCTGGCAATTTCTTCTGTATGCTCTTCTAGGGTCTTCTTCATGTCCCTTATGTCCTGTGCCATGCTCTTCTTCATGTGCTTTATATCCTGTGCCATGCTCTTGTTGTTTGTCTTTAGTTCTTTGATTAATTGCTCCAAGTACTGTTTCTCCTCTCATCTTCTGATTTGGGTGTTTGGGTTTGGGTTATCCATATCACCTGGTTTTATCATACGCTTTAAAATTTTCTGTTGTTTTTGGCCTCTTGGCATTTGCTTTACTTCATAGGGTTCTTTTAGGATATGTAGGATTATTCAAAGATGAATCTCTAATTTGTCAGATCTACAGCTTGGTGTACACTTTCTCTTACTAACCAGCAGATGGTATCCGTGAGTCACCTATTCCCCTCAAGTCAGTTCTTCCCAAATTTGTCTTTGTGGTGTGTGGGGGTCTGATTCTTGTGGCACCCAATTGGTGCACCAAGTTTGGGTGTGTTGGTGCTGTCTACCCTGAATGTGAGGCATGTGTCTGAGCAGTTAGGGAGGAAAGGCAGCATTAATAATCAAACCTCCCAGGTATTCCTAGAGGTTTACATCTGTTGCAAGAGTCTAAACCTTCATTTAAGTCTTGCCATAGATTGTCTTTACCACTGACCCACAAGTCTTTGCTACTGGCGTATGGTCCCTGGGATTTCCAAGTGGGTCCCTCTTCTAAGCCATACCCTTCTGTGGCCCTGCTGAGGGAAGGTTGTGCTATGTCACAAGTGTATGCCATCTCTTAAGGGAAGTTCTGGGACACTGGGCCATGTAGGTACATTCCAAGCCTGCTGTATGGATGGCTGTATGGGGCATGCCAATTTCCCTCTTTTTGCACATCTCTGCCTTCCCAGCTCTGGGACAATTAGCTGTGGGTGCTGCTGGAAACACCCCCATCACACTGGGTTTCTTGGCATGGCTCTGGGCTGTGGCCCTGGCACCAGGCAAGAGCATTCCTAGCCCACCAGGAAGATGGCTACAAGGGGCATGTTTTTTTCCACTTTTGGCTAACCTGTGCCTTCCTCACTCTGAGACAATTGGCAATGGGTTCATGAAAGGTTATCTTCCATGCCAGATATTGAGGCATTTGTCCAGCCCATTCCTGCCATACTTCACTGTGTGGTTCTCACTGCCATACTTGCAACTGCTTTTGGGTTTTTTAAAAATAACTAGTCAACCTCCAAATGCCATCCCTTGGTTTCCCCACACTGCAGCATGGCTGCTGAACATTCAGTGGCTTACTCACTCATTTCAGAATGCAGACTCCCAGTTTCACCATGTGCATGGTCCATGTGGATTTAGCAGAACTTGTCCAGCTGGCATATCACTGGAACTGGTGTTCTGGGTCACTTTCTGTCTTTTATCTAGAATTTTTCATGGAGATGGTTTTTGCCCTGTGTCTCCTAGCCACCATCCTTGGTTCTTCCCAGACCTTTCTATTTTGGTTGCCGGCAAGCAATTGTTAACAACTAGTCAGTTAAAGCTATGAAGTCCTGAGGAGTTTTGTCAGATTGTAGGAAATAAAATAGCAGGATTAAGGTTGTGCAATGAGCCAGGGAGCCAATGGGAGGGGAAAATAGAGAATTTCATAAGAAATTTATCTGTTGGTAGAAAGGGCTTCAACAGAATGAGTGGCATAAATAGTTTATGGAGATCCCATAATTAATTCTTCAAATAATTCTAAAACCTTTGCCATTGCAGCAGTGGACTTCATCTAAGAGGCAAGTCCTTTTCAATGGTATCAATTTACTGGCAATAATAACCTAGAGGTCTATGGTGGTCTCTCTTCTTTTGTGCAAGGAAACCTAAGGCATTCCCTTCTCATTCATAGCAAGTATAAAAAAGGATAGTTTATAACTGAGTTGTCCCAGAGCAGGAGTGCCAGTGAACAATGTTTTATTTCACTGAAGGAATTTTGACTAATTTCATCCTAAATAAAGGTCAATTTGTTCATTTTATATCAAGGCATTTAAAGTTTATGCTGTCAAAAAAATTCTAGGAATCCAATTTCCTCAAATTCCTTCAAGACCTAAAAAAGTCCTCTTAATTGTTGTTTGGTTTGGGAGGAAGGAAAGTTTAAATGTTGTGGATTTGGAGAAGGTCCACAGGGAGGATTTTGTGGCAGAGATATGTGGGAAAGAAAGAATACAGCCCATAACAGTTGGTAATATGGACCATAACTGTATTGGGCAAAAGAGGGTGTTTGTGATGGTTTGGAGGCTTTATGGACATCAGAAAAATATGTTCTTAACTTAATCCATCCCTCTGCATGTGGACTCAGTATAATCAGGATCCTTGGGTGAATGGGATCTTAAGATGTGACCCAATTCATTCAGGGTGGGTCTTAATCCTCTTTTTGGAGTGTTTTGTAAAAGGATGAAATTCAGAGAAATATTCAGAGAGAGAAAGTGATGGACTGAAGATGCTGAGAGAAAGCCATGAAAGCAAGGAACTGAAAGCAGGAAACCTGTAAGAGCAGGGAGAGAACAGCAGATGCCACCGTGTCCCTTGCCATATGACAGAAGTGTCCATGATCACTGGCAGCTAGTCTTCAGAGAGAAAGCATCACCTGATGATTCCTTGATTTGGGCATTTTTCTCAGCCTCACAATTGTAAGCTAATAAGAAAATAAATCCCCATTGTAAAAGCCAATCCATTTTATGGTATCTGAATTTTGACTGCTTTAACAGACTAAACTAGATTTTGGTCCTGGTAGAGTGGGGAGTTGTATTGCAAATACCAAAAATGTGGGAATGGCTTTATTAAATGGGTAAGGGGAAGATTCTGGAAGAATCATGAGGTGCTTGATAGAAAAGGCCTAGATTGCTCTGTTGGTAGAAATATGGACTCTAAAGATACTTCTAATGAGGACTTAGAAATTATGAATGTGCAATTACAAACTGGAAGAAAGGTGATCCTTGTTTTAAAATGGCAGTGAATTTGGAAAAATTGAGTCCTACTATTAGATGGAAGGCAAAATTTGAAAGTGATGAACTTAGATATTTAGTAAGATTTCCAAATTAAATGTGGAAGGTGTAGCCTGGCTTCTCCTTGCAGCTTATATTAAAATGCAAGAAGAAAAGGATAAGCTGTTAACTGGAATCCTAGCTACAAATAAACCAGAAATTGATGGTTCGGAAAATTATGAGCTTCTGGAAAATGAGTCTCCAGAAAATAGTGCCCCATATGAATGTTTAACTGAACATGAAACCAGACAGACATTTCAGTACTATTCAGGATTAGAAATGCAGTTATCCAGGAAGGATCTGTGGAAGGCCCTACTGTCTGACATTTGGGATCCCTGTGTACTGCAGGGAAAATAAATTTCTTTGTGACATCTTATGAATGGAACCATTGCTAGCCTGGACTAAAAGGGACAGAGAAAGAGAAATGACTTAAAGGCAGAACCATGGAAGCTTAGGTCTGGAGCAAAGTCTTCTTTCACTCAGAGAACAGACACACCCATGTATGTGCAAAGGATTGTGGAGAGGGCAGGCTTTCTACCCCATTGTCAGGAAGAGTTACCACCCCACAGTTCTCAGATGCCTAGGGGATTTCTAAGAGCTTGGTCACCATCCTGATACTTGAGGATGGTGGAAGCCAGAATCCTACAGCCATGCTGATATTATTGATGAGAATGGAGCCAAAAGCATGGCCACTGTGCAAGCCCTTGTAAAGGGTGGGACTGCTGCTCCATCAGGACCCAAGGACAAGGTATTCATCATTCTATATTTTACTCCCAGATCTTAAAATATCATGGAGAATGCCCTGCAGGATTTTGGAACTGTTTGGGACCCAAAAATTCTGGTTTCCTTCCAATTTATCCCCATGACAATGGGAGCATTTACTCTGTGACTGCCCCTCCTTTGTATATTGTAAGCAGATAATATGTTCTAAGTTTCACATGCCTACAGCTGAAGGGGAATTTTCTCCTAGGACAGACCACAATTCTAAATGATTTTGATGAGACCGTATACTTAATATTGAAACTGAAATGACTTAAGACTTTGGGGTACTTTAAAGGAATGAATGTATTTTGCATATGGAAAAACATGTCTTTGGAGGATGAAGAGGGTGGGGAGTGTGGTGGTTTGAAACTGAATGGACCACAGAAGATCACGTTTTTAAATCTAATCCATTCTTGCGGATGTAAAACTATTGTGGGTGGGACTTTTTGATTCACTTATTTCAGTTAAGGCATACACCAGGTGGGTCTTAATCCTTTTACTGGAATCCTTCATAAGAGGATAAAATTCAGAGTAAAAGACAGAAGCTGAGAGAAAAAAAGCCACAGAGACAGTGAGGAAGCCACCAAAACCAGAAACTGGAAGGAGTGAAACCAGAAGAGAACAGGGAGACTAGCAGATGCCACCATGTGCCTTGCCATGTGACAAAGGAGTCCAGAATCGCCTGCAGTCTGTTCTCAGGAAAAAGATGATGCCTGAAGAGGACATTTTCATGACTTCAAAACTGTAAGCTTGTAAACTAATAAATTCTTATTGTTAAAAGCTAATGCTTTTAGCATTTCTGGCATACTGCATTTCAGCAGCTTTAGCAAACTAAAACAGTTGTGTTTAAATTTTATTTCTTTGACTGAAAGGACAGGAATACCTATAGGACTTAATTCCTTATCCTGGTCTGTTCAATCTTGTTCTAAGAGTTCTTAATTAATTTGCCTCCTTTGGTGGTTAAATTTTATTTCTTTGAAAGGACAGGAATATGTATAGGATTTAATTCCTTATCCTGGACTGTTCAATTTGGTTCTAAGAGTTCCAAATTAATTTGCTCCTGCATGCTTTGAATAATCTAAGGAAATCTCTTTGAATTAAGAAGGAGAGAAGTAACAGAAATTGATGAGTGTCTTGTAACGGTCCTAATTTAAAAGGAATTGGGAATTAGTTATGATCATGTTTGGTAGAGACTCCCAGCATTTGAAATGTTTCTGTAATTTGGGGAGGAGAGGTAATAAGGGCAGTGGGATATAAGCCAGAGGTGGCTCCAGTATTTTGTCTAAATATATGACATAGACAGTTGGAAAAACATCTCCCATTTCCTCCAAGCAGCCCCAGAAGTCACACTGAATGGCATCTTCCTTTCTTAAAAGACAAAGATAACAGTGGCTATTTTGAGTAGTTGGAGTCAGTTTTTTCCCCAAATTCCAAGTTATTTACAGCTCTTAGAATCACCTGGTGCTTAAAAGGCTCATTGGGGGATTATTTAAGTGCTGTAATTGGGAACTCATGGTTCAAGTCAATTATTTTTGCACTGTTTTTCCTTGGGAAGACTTCTTATTTGTTTAGCTTTTTTAAAGGCGTGATCTAATTGATTTGTAAGATTTACTAAATCATTCAGTTCTATTATGGCCCATTTTAGTTGCTCACATTTTAGAGTGATACATAGTTATTCTGATAGGCCATTAACTAAAGTAGAATTAAATAGGGTAGAGATTTCATAGTTACTATGGTCAAGAACTGAGAACTGTTTAAAGGTTTTCTTGAGCCTGTTATTGATAGGTTTTTGGATCAGGAAGTGATGAGATGAAAACTTAATCAAAGGAGCTTTTCTTTACAGCCATGCACAGGTGGGCTGAAGCCTAAGATGGTGACAGCCCTGAGCCAAGGTAACAGTAGGGCTTATAAACGATGGTTGGCAGGAAATTCTTTGTCCAGGGAGAGGGAGGCTGGCAGTTCCAGATTGGAAGTTTCTCAGTGTCTACTTTGGGGGTAGTGGCAAGTTTCCATTAACTGGTTTGAGAGTGGAAGCTTGGGGACTGGGGACTTGGGAGTTTAAAATTAAAAATGTTACTGCAAACTTGCAGAATTCTTGAGGGAAGAGGGCAGTGGCTCATCACAAACCTGCAGAGTTACTGGGGCAGGGGTGTTGGCTCATTGCAGACATGCAGAAATTCTAAGGGCAGGGGTTGGTGTCCTGCCTAACAGTTATAATTTTAATATATGGGATCATTGAGTTTCGAGGTACAATATTGGATTTCTCTCCAGTCAATAATTTTGGAAAAATTTCAGGAATGACCTTATGAATTTCCTTAGCTGCGTTAGGAATTGATTCAGTTTGTCGGTAATCCTTCATTTTGAAAAGTCATTTAAGGGCTCTTTCCAATTAGTTTTGACTACTCAAATTTTGGCATAAACTTCACAGCAGTCATGAGAATTAATTGGCAAGGTTTGGAGAATCCCAGCTCATAAGTCTGAATGATAAGATTGAATTCTTTTGCAAAACCCACTGGGTTTGGGGAAGTATTATCGTAGCTTATCATCAGTTTGGCTAAGCTAGGACACAGAGTGAAAGGACAAGAGGGGCTTAAAGGGGGGTTATGACAATCAAAGTCAGAAGTTGCAGATATGTTTTCAACTTAATAATGCTTAGATAAGTCTTTGTTAATTTCATATTTGTTTTTTGAAGAGAGACAATTCTAGAATTAGTTATATGGTTGGAAACATCCAAGTATCAATTAAAATAATATCCAATTCAGTTTGCTTAGTTTTAAAGTACCTAATTTTTAATTGAACATACAAATAAGTCAATTTAGTCCTATCAAAAAGGTCTCTCTTGTTGCCATTATCTTTAAAATTTTCCCTAGTGTGCCAGGTCCAGTGGGATAAGATTTTACATGAGGCGAGACCATGATTTCTGTACAAGAAACCCACTGTTGTGCTAGATGGTAGTGCACAATAGAATACTTAGATGGATTGGACCCATTCTTTTCATTAGTTGGGAATGTGAAAATCCTATAGACTAAGCCAGAGAGGAATTGCCTGGGTTTTGGACAAGAGATACATTTTACAGGGTTCCTTTCACAAGATTCTTGTTTTACATGGCAGGCAGACTGTGTGCTGGTTGGGTGGCCTGTGACCAAGTGTCCCTAGTTGCACAGAAATTGTCTTGATAGTGGTGGGTGACCTTGTATCAATCTAACTCATCTGTGGTCACATTATCCTTTCATGGGAGTCTTGTTCTTTGGAAGTGTACCTCTTATCAAAAGGTGGCAGCCATTCTAATACTGTTTAAGTGTCCATCCTGTGCCCACTAAAATAACCAATTCCTCACAGGGAGAACATAGGTAAAATTGTTAGGGAGGTGTCCCTCCATTGAAAAAGAGCTCAATACCAAAGTGGGAATTTTTAAAGACTCATTTGAATACTCACCAGAGATGGACATTTTCCTTGCATTCAAAATAGGGCTGCTGACACTAACCCAAATCAAAAGAACCAAAGTTCAAATATACAGAAGGACTACTGCCCATGTACTTAACCCATTTCTATGGGTGTGAACTCATTGTAAGTAGGATTTTAATGCAATTTTATTGAGATATATTCACATATCATATTATCATCCAAAGTGGACAATGAATTGTTCACAGTATTTTCATAAAGTTGTGCATTCATCACCACAATCAATTTTTGAACATTTCCATTCTACAAAAAATAAAAATAAAAATAAGAATAAAAAGACAAATAAAAGTAAAAAGAACACCCCAAATATCCTCCCCCATTATTAATTTACTATTTGTCCCTATTTTTCTACTTGTCTGTCCATACACTGGATAAATGGAGGGTAAGCCACAAAGTTTTCACAATCACATGATAGCATAACATAAGCTATATAGTTACATGATCATATTCAAGAATCAAGGATACTGGATTGCAATTCAACAGTTTCAGGTATTTCCTTCTAGCTATTCTAATACACTAAAAATTAAAGAGGGATATCTATACAATGCATAAGAATAGCCTCTAGAATGACCTCAACTCCATTTGAAAACTCTCAGCCACTGAGACTTTATTTTGTTTCATTTCTCTTCCCCATTTTGGCCCAGAAGACTTTCTCAATCCTACAATGCTGGGTCCAGGCTCATCCCTGGGAGTCATATCCCATATTGCCAGGGAGATTCACACCCCTGGGAGTCATGTCCCATGTAGGGGAGAAGTCAGCAATCCCAACTGCTGAGTTGGCCTTTAGAGAGAGACCACTTCTAAGCAACAAAGAAGGTTCTCTGGGGGTGACCATTAGGCACAATTATAAGTAGGCTTAACCTCTCCTTTGGTAAGTAGGATATTTTGATGAGGTTACTTCAGTTAAGGTGTGACCCATCTCATTCAGGATGGGTCTTAATCTTTTTACTGGAGTACTTTATAAAGGGAATGAGTACACAGAGAAAAAATGTCACAGAAGCAAGAAGCTGAAAGTAACAAACTCCGAAAGAGAAGGGAGAGACAAGCGGATGAGCCACCATGTTCCTTGCCATGTGGCAGTGGAGCCAAGGATTACTGGCAGCTGGTCTATGGGATGAAAGCATCACCTTGATGATGCCTTTATTTGGATATTTTTCCAGACTTGGAGAGTGAAAAAATTCCCCATTGTTTAATCTGAACTATTTCATGGTATTTGCTCTAAGCAGCATAATAAGCTAAAACAGGTTTGCTTAAAGAAAAAAAAAGATTAGATAAATCAGTAGTTGGTAGATATTTGGGGTATTCCAATTATCCTTCAGGTTACATAGGTTATTGAATTCTTTAACCCGTGTTTTGTTTATGATGTCTAGATATCTTTATGTTTTTGAGGAACATTGTCATTTGAGGCTTTGCATACTTTGGAAGAATGTGATATCTGGCTGAGGTTTGCATAAGAATAAATCTCAGAGTGACCTCGCAAATCTGTTTTAATCTCTTATCCATTATCCACTTACTCTATTTTGTTTTATTTTTACACTGTGAACCCAGATATACATGTTATGTGATATATGATTATGATTATGGTTGGACTTGTTAATAATTATATTTCCTCCTGTATTAGCTTTAATATTACAGGATTTATGATCATAGGTTGATTGCATAGTTATATGAAATAAATGCCATGAACTTAATGCTTCAGTACATATGTATCTCCTAATATAGAATCATGATGTAAACATGAAACAAATATTATATTACATATTATATAAAAATGTTTTGGTAATGTACTTTGATTTAGAGATATGAATTTTTATAACAGCTTTGCCACTCAAATCAGCATTCATAAGTGAAAGTGCCTTGTCATTCCATATCTTTCTTCATTTAAAATCACATGAGTAAGACAATTTTAAAAATCCACTGTTTAGCACAATATTTTTAAAATCCAAAAGAGAGTGGGTACAAAAAATAATAATAAATTTATTAAATTAAAGCTTTTGTTCAAATCATTACAGCTTTGTGTGTATACTATAAATTTTTAATAAAAAACACAAGACTAAAATGTTCATTTATATGAAGTTTTAGATCATATTTTATATCCATTTTTATTCCAATTTATTATTGATACATTACTTCTAATCAAATGAAAACATGCCTTTTAAAGAACTAGACAGATCTTGTCAACATTATACATAAAGCACTCTTTATTTCCCTGTTCTGCAAACTAAAGGTGATAGGGTTTATGAAGGGGGGCACCATGGAGTAGAACATGGAAGTGAGGAGGATTTGGATTGAAAACTCATATGATATGGTGCCCCAACAAGCAAACAATCCAGAATTGATAACTAAAATAATAATAGTTATTTGGGGAAAGCAAGTTGATAAGGCTTTGTTTTGGACTTCTGCAGAATGCAATTGTAGCACTGTTTCAAAAGATGTTAACATTTGAGGTGAATAATATGGCAAAGCAGGTTAAGATAAGGCAAGCACTACAAGAACCACAGACTCAGAAAACTGCATAATCTGAGATGAGATGCTCATGACTTCAGGGATGTCACAGAAATATTGACAGATCACATTGTATTCTGTGAAGGGGAGCCTGAACATGGTACCTGTTTAGATAATAGAGTAGACAAGTCCAATGCCCCATGAGCCCCTTTCTATATATGTGCAGAAATGTGGAGTCATGGCGATGCCATAATGCAGAGGGTAGCAAATGGCAACATAGTGGTCATAGGACATCACCATGAGGAAAAAATACTCTGTAATAGCAAAGAAAAGAAATAGGAGAATCTGAACAGAACATTCATTGAGAGAAATCAAATTGCTGCCTGTCAAAATTTACAACAGATTTGGGAAAAGGTACTGTGATGTAACCTATACCAAATATGGATAAATTTTCTATACAGAAGTACATTGGGAAGTGAAGATGTGGATCTGTCACAACAATAGTAATGCTCAGAAGATTTCAAGAAAAGTCCCCAGGTAAATAATTAAGAACAGCAGATTCCAGGAGCTTGAGATTTCCATTAGGAGAATATTGTGATGAGAGAGAAGTTGTCCATGTCTGCTAATATGCAACAGTCTCCTTGAGACTCAAAGTATAAAGTATACGATGTTACAAAGTGGCAATAGTTTCCTCATACAAAGTGAAATCTGTTTCATAAATCAATATGCTGCAGTAAAAGAAGATCCATACACATATGCATGCTTTCTTAATAAGTTATAAAATAAAAGAAGTAGGATATAGAAAAAAATAAATATGCTGATAACCTTGAGAACTACCTCTACTCCTTGATCAATTTAGAGTTTTATCCATTGGGTGTAAAAATAAAATTTAAAAACATCTATAAAGGAAAAAGCAATATGGTTTAAAAAACATGCATACCTGAAATCAGAGATAAAAGGTTCCTCTTCCTGCACATAACATATCTCAGAATGACATACCCAGTAAAGCCAGTCACCACCATCTATCATTTTTCTTCACTATCATGCTAAGAAATTCATTTCTTAGATAAGTTGAGATTTATTCTAAACCACATGAAGAAATGTGCATCCTGCTTTTCTGATGTGCTTGGTAATTTTATTTGGAGGACTGTGGCATAATATCACTGAAAATCCTCCAGGGGAATTAGTAATTGCAGCCTCCAGAAAAGATGATGACCCTCTGAGGTTTTATTTTCCATAGATATTTTGGCTTATCCATTCAGATAAATTAGGTTAATTAGATTGATAATATTAGAAAAGAGGTTTTGAAAAACTTGAGAAAGTACAAGTTCCCAAAAGTGGTTTCTGGTTTAGTGTTAGCATTATGATATTTCAAAATTACTGCTTTATGATAATAGGATCTTTATTCCTACAAGCAAACAAAAATATAGAGTATAAATTATAAGATTAATTTAATAAAATATATGTTACAAGGTGAATTAAAACAAGAACAATGTGCTCATCTCTCACAGCCCTAAAGCAAATTAACCCAATATGTCTATAACAACTGAAACCATAGGTGAGAAAATCAGGAATCATGAGCCAGTTTTACCAACTGAGATAGCCAGGAGACAGGAGCTTAGCTTATTACTGCAATGAAGAATAAGGAACAGACCAAAAACTATTCCTCAGGAACTCTTCTCATAATGGAAATCTACTCAGGGCTTGTTTCACAGGCAGCTGAGCTTGACTGCAAGCTAGATAACTTAAGATTATGCATGAAACACAGATTCTTGTCCTTTAGGTAAACTTTGAGACAACAGGATTAAAGGTTACCTCCCTCAGAAAAAAAGGTTGAGGACAAGAAGACATCAAAAACAAATCAAATGTGAGAGATACTTCAATAAGGAAGATCTGGGCTAAAATGCACTCTACCACAACTCTACAGTTTACCAATTGGTCTATGCCAACTCAAACCACCCCCTTCTGTCCTCTCCTTCCAAATCCTATTCCCATAAAACTTCATTTAGTTCTCAGAATGGGAAACAATTTTGAGCCTTGTTTCCTGTCACCTTGCTGGTCAACCTTACCAAAAAATATGCTTTCTTTTCTCAAAACCCTGATAGCATAGTATTGGCTTATTGGCATGATGGGCAGTGAGCCCTTGCTCAGTAACATGACCCCAAAATCAACCACATTAATACAAACTTAAGGAATGAATTTGAAAAATGAAAACACAGGATATAGAAGGAAAATGAGTATTAAAGAACAATATAACCTCCTAATCTAAAGTTTAGAGCAGTCACTGACTGTTGACTCATGAAAGGATAGTGAGGAGAGAAAGTTAACTGACAAAATCCTGACATGACCAGAGAATTTTCACCAAAAGTGTATAGAAAGCAGGGAGATATATTCAGGAGAAACAAAATTCTCAAACTCCTATGTGACAAAGAAGTAGAAAGCAGACCAGAACTTGAGTTATCTATAATTGTTCTCAAGTGTGTTCTGTAAAGACAACATCAGTATCCTTAGAAACCTATCAAAATCCAAATTTTTGATCCCTCCTTTGTCAAAATCAAAGGAAACTGAAAACCTAAACAATGTAATAAATGCATTTGACAACAGACATATATAGAACATTACATCCCAAATCACCAGGATACACATTCTTCTCTAGGGCTCATGGATATTTCTCCATAATAGATCATGTCCTGGGCCATAAAACAAACCTCAATAAATCTAAAAAGATTGAATTTATTCAAACCACATACACTGACCACAATGGAATACAATTAGAAGTCAATCACTACCAAAGATCTAGAATATTCACAAATATCTGGAGGTTAAAGAACATAATACTCAACAATCAGTGCATTAAAGAAGAAATAGTAACAGAAATTGCTAAATAGCTGGAGACAAAATGTTAGCTCAACATATCAAAATTATGGTATGCAACAAAGGCAGCAGTGAGGAGGGAATTTATAGCTCTAAATGCATACATTAAAAAGAAAGAAAAAGCTCAAATCAAAGAACTAATGGAACAACTGAAGGAGCTAGTATATGAACAGAAAACTAATCCTAAACCAAGTAGAGGAAAAGAAATAACAAGGATTAAAGCAGACATAAATGACATTGAGAACAAAAAAAAAAAAAAAAAAAAAAATTTCATTCTTTGAGAAGATCAACAGGATTGACAAACCCTTAGCTAGATGACAAAGTCAAAAAGAGAGAAGATGCAAATAAACAAAACAATAAATGAAAGAGGCGACATTACTGTGGATCACAGAGAAATTTTTAAAAAAATTATAAGATGATACTATGAACAATTGTATGCCAACAAACTAGATAAAATAGGGGAAATGGACAATTTTCTGGAAACACATGAACAGCATAGACTGACCAGAGAAGAAATAGAAGACCTCAACCAACCAATCACAAGCAAAGAGATCCAATCAGTCACCAAAAAGCTTCCCACAAATTCATGTCCAGGGCCAGATGGTTTCATGGCAGAATTCTACCAAACTTTCCAAAAAGAACTGAAACCAATCTAATTTAAACTCAAAAAATTGAAGAAAATGGAACACTACCTAATTCATTTTATGAAGCTAACATCACTCTTATCCCCAAACCAGGTAAAGATGCTATAAGAAAGGAAAACTCCAGGCCAATCTCCCTCATGAATACAGATGCAAAAATTCTCAACGAAATACTTGCAAATTCAATCCAAAAACGTATTTAAAAAATCGTACAGCATGACAACGTGGCGTTCATTCCAGGCATGCAAGGATTGTTCAATGTAGCAAAATCTATCAATGTAATACAAGACATTAACAAATCAAAAGGGAAAAATCAAATGATTATCTTGATAGATGCTGAAAAAGCATTCCAAAAAATCCAGCATCCTTTTTTGATAAAAACATTCCAAAAGGTAGGAATTGAAGGGAACTTCCTCAATATCATAAAGGGCATATACCAAATACCCACAGACATCATAGTACTCAATGTCAAGAGACTGAAAGCCTTCCATTTAAGATCAGTAATGAGACAAGGATGCTGACTGTCATTACTGTTATTCAACATTGTGCTAGAAATGCTAACCAGAAACATCTGCCAAGACAAAGAAGTAAAAGACATCCAAATTGGAAAGGAAGAAGTAAAAGTGCCATTATTTGCAGATGATATGATCTTCTTTCCAGAAAACCCTGAGAAATCAATGACACAACTACTTGAGTGAATAAGCAAATTTAGCAAGTAGCAATAATACACATAATCTTGTAATGTTCCTATATACTAGAAATTACCTAACTGAAGAGACACTCAAGACAAAAATTCCATTCTCAATAGCAACTAAAAAAATCAAGTACATAGGAGTATATTTAACCAAGGATGTAAAAGACCTATACATAGAAAACTATACACCTTTAATAAAAGAAACAGAAGGGGAACTAAAGAGATGGAAAAGTATTCCATATTCATGGATAGGAAGGCTGAATATTGTTAACATGTCAATTCTATCCAAACTCTCCTACAGATTCAATGCAATGCCAATCAGCATTCCAACAACCTAATTACATACTGGAAAAAGCTACCTACCAAATTTCTTTGGAAGAGACACATGTCTTGAATTGCTTAAAACATTCTAATAAAGAAAAACAAAGTGGGAGGACTTACATTTCCTGACTTTTAAGTTTACTATAAAGCCACAGTAGTCAAGAAAGCATGGTGGAGGCGGGGCAAGATGGCAGAGTGGTGAGGTGCAGAATTTCGTCTCTCCCCTAGAGCAGCTGGCAATTACCCAAGAACTATATGAAACAGTGTTTTCGGGGGCCCCAGTAACCAGTCACACATCGGACGCAATTCCTTTTGGAATTAGAGAAAAAGCTGAGATCGCAGCAAAAATTATAACTTTCCCGGACCAGGGGTCTGGTGCCTCTCCCCACCCATACCTCACAGACTGTCTTGCTGCTGGCCCCCTGAAAGGGGAAAAAAGAAACCAAAAACAGCAGTCTCCTGAGGACAAGAAGGGGGGCTCAATCCAGCCTCAACTTCAGAATTAATTAACAAATTACTCAACTAATTTTGGGAACTGGGGTGCTAAAAAAGGGCTGAGCTCTGAGAAGTGGGGGCAAGTAAAAGTGGGCACCAGTTCCAAGACTCCAAAAAAGCCATTTTTCCCCCTATATTTGTCCCTTCTGGCTTCTCACTGATCCTTTATCTTTTTGCATTTCAATAGCCCCTGGCAGGGGTGGAACTGAAGCTGTTGGAGAGTAATTATCAGACAATAGCCCAAAGCATATCTTTAAATGCTCTATTCTGACACTGACAAAACTTCCAGGATGGGGAAAGACTTTTAAAAGGGACTCTTTTTTTTTTTCTTTTTTCTTTTTCTTGTTTTTCTTTTCTATTCACTTTTTTTAATCTTAAAGTAACATATGTGGTTATTTTCTATTGGAAAGCCCAGGTTGAGGGACTAGGCTGGGCATGGGGGGAGACAGAGTACCCACAGTGTCTTTGAGTTCCATATTCACTACTAAAGGTCTCCACCCCTGTCCTTAATTGGCAACTCAGGCTGACCAAGGAATCTACCTGGAGATGCCCCAAAGAGGAGAGAGGAGAAGGGACTAGTGCCCCTGAGAGATAACTGGAGTTCTGAGGATTGGGAGACTGGAGGGAGGTCCAGCTCAACTGGCAGTCCTCCTTTTGGGAACTCAGACCCCAGGGGCTGGTATTCAGATTCTGGCTTCAGTCAGCCACACCCCTGACAGGATCAGCATCACCAGGGGAACTAAAGTCTCCATACCTCCTTACATTGGTGAGGGAGCTGTGGGCTGGCAAGCACCACCTGCTGGACAGGAGAGGAAAAGCACCAATTCTAAAGGCCTCATAGGAGGGTCTCATTCTCAGGAAAACTCCATACCCTCCCAATGAGACCTGGGCCTCACTAGACTGGGAAAATCTGACTAGGGTCGACCATATCTGAGGAGACCCACTCACAAAAAAGGTTTCATAGAGGCAGAGCAAGAAACAGAAAAAAACAAGAGGGGAAAATCTCTGATCAACTAAATAGAACCTAAGTTAGAGGTCTAGAATAAGTTGAACTGAATAACAGAGGCCAGAGAACAAAGCCAACCAACGAGAAAACCACTAGGTAAAAGATAGAAAACAAGCTCCAAAATAAACTAATCAAGAAAATCAGATACCTAGACAACTTAAGATAACAAGCCATACCAGGAAACACGAAAACATGGACCAGCCAAAGGAACAAACTAATAGCTCAGCTGAGATACAGGAGTGGAGGCAACTAGTGCTAAATACATTTAATGAAATGAAGGAAGATATAGCAAAAGAGCTGAAGGATATAAAGAAGACACTGGATGACCATAAAGAAGAATTCATAAACTTAAAAAAAAAAAATGGCAGAACTCATGGGAATGAAGGCCACAATAGAGGAGATGAAAAACACAATGGAGGGACACAACAGTAGATCAGTGAACTGTAAGACAGGTCATTTGAATTCATACACACAAAAGAACAGATGGTGAAAAAAAAAAGAAAAATATGAGCAGGGTCTTAGGGAGCTGAGTGACAACATGAAACGCACATATATACGATTTATGGGTATCCCAGAAGGAGAAGAGAGGGGAAAGGGGGCAGAAAGAGTAATAGAAGACATAGTCACTGAAAATTTCCCAACTCTTATAAAAGACAGAAAATAAGAGATTCAAGAAGTGCAACGTACCCCAAATAGAATAGATCCCAATAGACCTACTCCAAGACACTTACTGGTCAGATTGTCCAATGTCAAAGACAAGGTGAGGATTCTGAAAGCAGCAAGAGAAAAGCGATCCATCACATGCAAGGGAAGGTCGATAAGACTATGTACAGATTTCTCCACAGAAACCATGGAGGCAAGAAGACAGTGGCATGATATATTTAAGATACTGAAGGAGAAAAACTGCCAACCAAGAATTCTATATCCAGCAAAACTTTCCTTCAAAAATGAGGGAGAGATTAAAACATTTTCAGAGAAGAAAGCATGGTACTGGCACAAAGGTAGACGTACTGATCTATGGAATTGAATTGCATTTTTGGGGATATAACTCCAGGTGTATAGTTGACTGATTTTGATAAGGCCCCAAAACCACTGAACTGGAACATAAGTCTCTTCAACAGATGGGGGAGGGAGAGCTGGATATCCATATTCAAAAGAATGAAAGAGGATCCCTACCTCACACCCTACAAAAAGTTAATTCAAACTGGATTACAGAACTCAGTATAAGAGACAGTACCATAGAACTCCTAGAAGATATTGTAGGGAAACATCTTCAAGACCTTGTATTGGGAGGTCACTTCTTAGACACTTCAACCAAAGCACAAGCAATAAAAGAAAAAAATAGATAAATGGGAACTCCTCATAATTAAAAGCTTCTTTACCTCAAAGGAAGAAAAAAGGTAAAGAAGCAGACAACTCAATGGGAAAAAATATTTGGAATCCATGTATCTGACAGACTGATATCTTGCATATGTAAAGAAATCCTACAACTCAACAATAGTAGAGACAGTCCAATTATAAAATGGGCACAAGTTATGAAAAGACATTTCTCTGAATAGGAAATATAAATGGCAAAATAAAACACGCATGAAAATATGTTCATCTTCACTAGCAATTTGGGAGATGCAAATTAAGACCACAATGTGATATCATCTCACAACAATTACAATGGCAGTCATTAAACAAAAAGGAAACTATGAATGCTATAAGGTTTGTGGAGAAATTGGAATTCTTATTGTTGGTGGGACTGTAGAATGAATGGTACAACCACTCTGGAAGACAGTCTGGTGGTTCCTTCAAAAACTAGATATAAATTTACCCTTTGATCTAGCAATTTCACTTCTCAGTATATACCCTGAAGATCTGAAAGCAGTGACATATATTTGCACACTGATGTTGATAGCAGCATTATTCACAATTGCCAAGAGATGGAAACAATCAGAATGCCCTTCAACAAGTGAGTGAATAAACAAAATGTGGTATATACACATGATTGTATACTACATGGCAGATTGAATACTTCATGAGTCATGAAACATATGACAACATGGATGAGCTCTGAAGACACAATGCTGAGTGAAATAAGCCAGGCACAAAAAAGAGACATATTTTAGGTTAACAGTAATGTGATCTCTGTGAAAAAATGTAAAATAAATGTTTTATATTGTAGAATGTAGGGGACCTAGCAATAGACAGCAAATAGTGAAGGGGGAATGATAATCTAATAAAATCAGATAAGTTATGGATGGTAATCTTAATGTTATTGGAATGTTCAGGAATGACTATGGTTTGTTAATTTTGGGTGAGTATGGTAGGAACATGTTGGAAGCAATGTAGTTATTTTAGGTTATTTTTCTGATTTCTTTGTTTGGTTATGTTTTGTTAATTTTAATGGAGTAGGGTACAAACATGATGGAAGCAATATAGTTATTTGAAGTTATTTGTTTTTATTTTTAATTTGTTTTGGTTTTGTTTGAAATGTTTTTTATTGTTTGTTTTTTTTCTTTTTCTTGTTTTTTGTTTGTTGTTTGTTTGAGAACCCAAAGCAAACTTTATTGTTACAGAACTCTATTTACTTGAAATTAAAATGGAAAAACAGAAAGGCACTTTAACTGATTTTCAAAATACTGAAAACCATCAACTCTTAAGTTCTCTGGTATTGTTTTCTTGGCTTTTGAGAACTTACTTCCCACCTCTAAGATAACATTCAAGGCAAATCGTTTGGAATGAATGCTAAAAGTTTCCCAAGATCTAGTTATTTGAAGATACTTTATTTTTAAACAAGTCACCACACAGAGCTTTTGGCTCATTCAGCCATTACACAAGCTACAAATGCTTGCTCAGCAGCTGAAGGGCACGCTTTAGTAGCATGTTTGAAAGTGAATAAAAATCTATATAAAGCAAATAATCAAGTAGTTTCCATAGGAACACAGATAATTGTGATCCCATCTCCTAGTCTTCCAGATTACTGCATCTGTGCCAACCCTACTTGTACAAAGACATTTCAAAACTGGCAGTAATTAAGTTAAATGGTTCCCCCAAATCCCTTAATTCAAGCCAAACTCACAGTTAACAGCTACAAAAATGGTATTTACACATTAATACCAGCTGAAGCACAAGTTGTTGGGTGATGTTTCATTCCACTTTCCCAAGCACGGGGCACCAGCAGGGGGCTGATATCCTGCTCCTCTACTTTGGGTGGAAAATTGTGGTTCTTGATCAGCTGCATGAGTTGCCGCATGGGCCCCAACATCACGTAGTGGATCATGGACCTCTGGAAGCCATTGAAGGTATAAGTAGCAGCTGTGGTGTACATGCTCATGTTCTCAAACAGCATCCAGTCACACACATGCATTTCTGACAGGTCACGGCACTCCACAATTCAATCCAGGCCATCACATGTCAGTGCCATATGCTGGATGAATAGTATTTCTCTTCTGGTTTGGGTCTCTTTTGCAGTAGAGGCTTTACATGTGAATGATCATAGAGGATGCAATTAAATGACCCATATACTCCATCATTCATGTGATACATAAATGTTTGTTCACTCAATTCATCTTCATCATCAGAGCCTGTCTGTTCCTTTAATACAAGTATTTTGGCAATGATATTCACTGGAAGAGTGAAAGCTAATGCAACATAGTATCTGCCTGGCTCAGCTATGATTTTCACTCCAGAGTCTGATGGAAAATACTTGTCTAATGCTGGATTGATTACACTGGTGATCTCTTCAAATTTAAGCTTCACATCATTGGATCCAGGAAAGCCACCACCAATTTCAAACAGATACATGCTGAAACCAACCTCAGCTCCCATGTCAAAGACACAGCAGGCATCTGAGATTGCCTGCATGAAGGTTTCAGGATCAGTACAGCTACTTCCCACATGGAAGCTGACACCAATGACATCAATATTTAGCTCTTTTCTAAAAGAAGCCTGCTGGTTTTGAGTGTGACTCCAAATTTAACACTGAGGTGACAGACTGCTTTGGAGTTATCAGTGGCAATCCACAAAACCAACCTTGCTTTCAAATGTGATCTGGCCACTTTCATCAACTTGACCTTGCTGTTGAACATCATCATCTCAACTCCATTATTGGGTGCATACTTTATTTGGGACACTTGAGAACAAGAGTTTGAATAGATTATCCTCTTGGGAGGCACCCCAAGGCTCTGCACCAACTGCATTTCAGCCTTGCTAGCCCAGTCAAATCCTGTCCCAATGGCAACCAGGGTCTCACTATGGCTCTGCTGTCATTATATTTGATGGCATAGAAGGGGTGTCATGAGGAAGTGCTTTTAACCATCTTAGGTGTTTCTTTAGAATGTCTCAGAGGTCTGCAACATAGAAGGTTTCTGTATCATCAGAAGACACTTCATTAATTTTTTCATCTAGGATGTTCTTGGTAGTAAAACCTTCATCAAGGAAACGGCAGTCAAACTCTTCATTACTGAAGTTGTTCATGGTTTCTTGATGTTCCTCTGAAATGCAACAAAACAGAAAACTAAGAGATGGAATATAAAGAAATTATTTCTGACTTTTCATGAAAACAGTTCTCCAGGAATCCCAAATCCTGCTGAATAAGACTTGTGCCCTTGGTGCAGCAGTGGAAACATTCTGCCAGCACATGGGTGCCACGGGCCAGTCCTGAGGAAGTGCTGTAGCCAGTGCTGCCCCTGTTGCCTCTGCCACACCCACCTGTCTCACTCTTTTTTATTTAATTTAATTTTGATAAATTAAGTAAAAAAAAGGATATTATGAATAGCTTTATGCCAATACATTTTGAAATTTTATATCAAATGGACAAATTCTTATAAGTTCTAAAATTTGGCTCTAGAAGAAATAAAAAAAAAAGTGGACAAATCAGCTAGTTGCAACACTTGGACCTAATCTGGATTGGTATAGCAACAAAACAATTATAAAATATTTGAGGCAATCTGGGAAATTTGATTATTTAACCTTGTCTTTGATGACAATAGACATACTATTAGGTATTTGGTTGTATTAGTGGTATGGTGATTATGCTTTTAAAAATAGTTCTTATCTTTTAGATTGTCATTCAAAAATACTATGGATGAAGTGATACTATATCTAGGATTTGTTTCAAATTATTGGGGAAGTGGATAGGCCATGATTTGAAAATTGGTAAAACTGGGCATGAGACATTTATTATACTGTTCTTTCTACTTTTCTTCATGTTTCAAAATTTACATAATTTTAAAAATCCAGTAAATATTGTTTAATATCCATCTGTAAGTTTCCATATACAAATCTATTTAAATGTCTTTATTCCTTGTAAAAATGAAACAAAAATATTAAGTGAAATAAATTCTCTCAGGAAAAAGTAGAAGATAAGCCACCACCTGCACCCACCATAGCCACCAAACCTGTTAGATCTGGACCAATCAAACCTCAGGTGATCAAAACTGAAGAAACAAAGTCTTAAAAGGCTATGGTTTATTTCTGGGGATTGGGGGTTGTGTTGAGGGAGGAAAAAGGGGAAATGAAGTCAGACAATGCCAGCAGCCAAAGGGGTAAAATGATCTGTGACAGTATTCTGTTCAGAGCTTGGAGATGTAAAATGGACATAGAAGCAATTTATACTGACACACAGCTGCTGCACTGGGAAAAGTGAGGCTTTGCAAACTTGCATCTACTATCTAACACATGTTCCATTGATGGCCACACATCTTCAATCAGAACTTAATCCAGGTATGTGCATACATTCCTTGAGTACATATAATTTAGAACTAAATGCCAAATTTTTAGATGAAAACAACAGAATATGAGAAAAATAACTACAGAGGAATAGCTCAGCCTGATCAGTGTGGTAGTCCCAGTGAATATGTCAGATGTGGTTTCTTTGCTCTCTTATGTTCTTTGGATATGGTTATAGTGTTTGTAGGCTTGGTGGTGAAGAAATGAAAATAACTGGTGCTGGATAGAGGAGCCTTATTTTTTATTATGTCAACTTGCTATTATTGTAACGTGGTGATTGAGCTGAACACAATCAAAATGCAATGACTGATCCCCCTTCTTCCTGGATGAGTGAGCAGATGATTAAATATTGATGGCAGCTTCCTTGAACATCTCCAAACAGGCAGTGTTTGGCTGCTGCTTTAGTTTGAAATGATGCTGTGTTTTGGTTGTGGTCTGAAGCTTTGAATTGCTACTTGGCCTATCCTTTCTTCAATGGAGCTGTCAATTTTCTAACATTGTACAGAAATTAACAGCCATTGGTATAGAAACATTAAACTTAATTTTCTTCCATTTGTAGAGGGGTAATGCACTGTATTAAATATGCAAGGTCTTACTGCAGGTGTTTGATTACAGAAACTAATAAAGCATTCTCTAAATTATAAAAAAATAGAAAAAAACAGGATCTCTGTAAAATTGAACACTCTTTTGGATCAAAGTACTTTGACAGAAAAGTAAAAAGACAGTTTATGCAATAGGAGACAATAATTGTAAATCACATATCAGTTAAGGGTTTACTATCCAGAGTATATAAAGAGATCCTACAACTCAACAACAAAAAGACAAAAAAAACTAGTTAAAAATATGCAAAAGACATGGACAGGCACTTTTCAGAAGAGGAAATACAAATGGCTAAAAACATGAAAAGATGCTCAACTTCGTTGGCCATTAGGGAAATGCAAATCAAAACCACAATGAGATATCATCTCACGCCTACCAGAATGACCATTATCCAAAAAACAGAAAATTACAAGTGCTGGACAGGATGTGGAGAAAGAGGCACACTTACTCATTGTTGGTGGGAATGTAGAATGGTGCAACCACTCTGGAAGACAGTGTGGAAATTTCTCAGGAAGCTAAATATAGATTTGCCATATGACCCAGCTATTCCATTGCTAGGTATATACTCAGAGGAACTGAGACTTAAGACACAAATGGACATTTGTAAACCGATGTTTATTGCAGCATTATTCACAATTGCCAAGAGATGGAAACAGCCCAAATGTCCATCAACAGATGAGTGGATAAACAAACTGTGGTATATACATATGATGGAATATTATGCAGCTGTAAAACAGAACAAAGACATTGATCATATAATAATGTGGATGAACCTTGAGGACATTATGTTGAGTGATGTTAGCCAGAAACAAAAGGACAGATATTGTATGGTCTCATTAATATGAACAAACATTAATGAACAAACTTTGAGAGTTAAAAGCTGACAACATTACCAGAAGATAGAAAGAAGGTAGAAATCAGGCATTTGATGCTGAAGGACTACAGAATGTTTAGCAGGATTGAATGTATAGATACAGAAATAATTATCATAATACTGTGTGATGATAGCACAGTATTGTAAGTACACTGAACAAGGATGTCTGTTGGCAAAGCTGAAAAAGGTGGGATAGGAGAATGTGTGATGCTAGAGGTAAAGATAGATGATAAAGACTGGGACTGTATAACTTTGCAAAAACTGGAGTGACCAATGACTGTTACTAAATGTACAAATATAAAAATGTTTTTGCATGTGGGAAAGCAAATGAATGTCAACCACTCAGAGTGTTGAAAAATGGATGGTATTTGGGAAAAAAACATAATCAAAGCAAACTGGAGTGAGTGTATGGTCAATAGTAACATTGTAATATGCTTCCATTAAATGTAACAAAGGCAACATACCAATGCTAAGTGTTTATGAGAGGGGGATATAGGGGAGGGATATGGGATTCTTTGTAGTGGTGGTGTTTTCTGTCTTTACTATTATATTGTATTGTATGACATGTTACTTTTCTTTTTATCATCTTTTTATTATTTGCTAAAAAAGAACATTTTTTTAGTGATCAATATGTTCAAGTGCTGATTGTGGTGATAAATGTACAACTTTATGATGATACCATAAATGATTCACTGTACACTGTGGATAAATGTATGATATGTGAATATAACTCTATAAAATTGTAGAAAAAAATATATATAGGAGTAAAGATGTTGGAGAAAACATGGGCAGAGGGATGAGCAGGCAAAATGGTGTAGCCTTTCTGAAGTCTGAGAACAGAGTCATGAATGGACATTTGCACACTGATTTCATGGAAGCAGTATTCATGATTTGCAATGGGTGGAGGTAGCCTAAGTGTATATAGACTGAGGAACAGAATGGTGAACTGTGGTGTGTGCATACAATGGAATATTGAGCAACTCTGAGAAGGAGTGAAGCTGTGAGACATGCAATGAGGTGAATGGATCCTGTACATAGCATTATGAGTGAAGTATGCAAGAAATAAAGGCAAACACTATAATCACCAATATGGACTAACTACAGTGTGTAAACTCAGAATTGAATCTTAGACACAGTCTAAGAGGGGAATGACTATTACAATTCTCCCTAGATTGTAAGATCTTACAGCAGTCAAATCTATTCCTGAATTGTAATGGCTATCTCCAAACTTTGAGACACTGATCCCTTAATGTATGACCTGATTGGTCTCTGGAATAATGGGTATCTCTGTGACACCAGAAACTTAGAGCTAGAGTTTGGCAGATATGAATGTTAGTATTAGTGCATACAGCAACTCATAAAAAATAAGTTGAAAAAGAGTCCAGGCTTCAATTAGTGATATGAATGAACCATATCTGGTTAAGACTAGGGCAAACCAGGCCAAAGGGTAAAGGTCAAAACTGACTGTGTTTTAGAACTTTAACTTCCATGTGAGATCAAGGGAAGAGATGTCTATCTGGTGCATGTTCTATATTTTCTAAACAGTATAACTCTACAGTTTGTTCAAACACCACAATTACATGTAACTTTGAATAGGAAATGAGATATGATAGGTTTGTATAGGTTAGAGTGAAATAGTGATACATCCCAAAGTAATTTGTGCAGAGAATAAAAATATATTTACAGGGTCCCCCTGAGGAGCTGGGGGAAAGTGCAAACGTGTTGGACTTGCTCACCTGGACTGATGCTGATATTGTTGCAGACATTAGAACTGGTGGTTTGATATTCTGAGCCCTTTATTATGAGACATGCCCTTATGGGACTTGTGGCAAAGGAGAGGCTGAACTTGCATGGATTGTGCCTAAGAGTCTCCCCCTTAGTACCTCTTTGTTGCTCAGATGTGGCCCTCTCTCTGACTAACTGAGCCACCTCGGCAGGTGAACTCACTGCCCTCCCCCTCCATGGGACCCAACTCCCAGGGGTGTAAATCTCCCTGGCAATGAAGGATATGAACTCCCAGGGATTAATCTGGACCTGGCATTGTGGGATTGAGAATATATTCTTGACCAAAAGGGGGATGTGAAATGAAATGAAATAAAGTTTCAGTGGCTGAGAGATTTCAAATGGAGTTAAGAGGTTACTATGGTGGACATTCTTATGCACTATATAGATAACACCTCTTAGGTTATAATGTACTGGAATAGCTAGAAGTAAATACCTGAAACTATCAAACTGCAACCCAGTTGTCTGGATTCCTGAAGATGACTGTATAACAATGTAGATTACAAGAGGTGACAATGTGATTGTGAAAACCTTGTGGATCACACTCCCTTTATCTAGTGTGTGGATGGATGAGTAGAAAAATGAGGACAAAAACTAAATGAAAAATTGGGTGGGATGGGGGGATGAATTGGGTGTTCTTTTTTACTTCTATTTTTTATTCTTATTCTGATTCTTTCTGATGTAAGGAAAATGTTCAGAAATAGATTGTGGTGATGAATGCATAACTATATGATGGTACTGTGAACAGTTGATTGTACACAATGGATTACTGTAAGATATGTGAATATATTTCAATAAAACTGAATTTAATTAAAAAAACATATGAAAAGATGCTCAACTTCACTGCCCATTAGGGAAATGCAAATCAAAACCACAATGAGATATCATCTCACACCTAGATACTAGAATGTCCATTATTAAAAGAAAAGAACAGAAAATTACAAGTTCTGGAGAGGATGGGTAAAAAGAAGCACTTTTTCACCATTGGTGGGAATGTAGAATTGTGCCATAACTCTGGAAGGCAGTGTGACAGTTCCTCATGAAGGTAAGCATAGAACTGTCTTATGATCCAAGAATCCCATTACTAGGTATATGTTCAGAGGAACTGAAGGCAAGGACATGAACAGACATTTTCATGCCAATGTTTATAGTGGCAGTATTCACAACTGCCAAGAGATGGATGTCCATCAATGGATGAGTAGATTAAAAAAACTGATATAGACATAAAATGGAATATTATGCAGCTGTAAGACAGAATAAAGTCAAGAAGCATATAACAATGTGAATGAAACATGAGGATGTTATGCTGAGTGAAATTAGCCAGAAACAAAAGGACAAATACTGTATGGTCTCACTAATATGAGCCAACATTTATGAGTAAACTTTGAGAGTTAATGTTGAGAACACAGTTTATCAGGAGATAGAAAGTGTTTAGAGATGGAGCATTTGATGCTGAAGTAGTACAGAGGGTTCAAAAGGATTGATTGTATAGAAACAGAAATGGATAGCACAGTGCTGTGTGATGGTAGCACAATATTGTAAGTACACTGGTAAAAGATGAGTTTGAGTACAGTTGAAAGAGGAATGCTAGAGGAATGTATGACACTGGAAGGAAAGATATGAAGTATAGACTAGGACTTTATAACTTAGTGAAAACTAGGGAGGTCAATGATGTTAAATAAATGTAAAAATATAAGAATGTTATTTTGCATGAGGAAGAACAAATAAATGTTAACTTTGCATGGTGTTGAGAATGGGATGTTATTGAGGGAAAAATACAATCAATGCATACTAGAGTTTATAGTTAACAGTAATATTGAAATATGCCTCCACTAATTGTAACAAAGGCAATGTACCAAACCTAAATGTTTATAAGAGGGGGCTATGAAGGAGTGGTATTGGAATCTTTGTGGTGGTGGTGGTGTCTGAAATTTTAATGCATTTTGTTTTATTTTATTTTTGTTTTATTCTTTATTTGTTATTTTATTTTATTTTATTTTATTTCTTTTGTATTTTTTCTCATCTTTCTCCTTTTTTGGTGGAAGAAACAGAAACATCCACATATAGATTGTGGTGGTGAATGCATAACTATGTGATTATACCAGAACCACTGATGGTGTACTTGGGATTGAATGTTTAAAAAAATAAACAGAGAGGTAAAAGAGCTGGAGAAAAGGTGGAGAGAGGGATGTACCTATTCACTGATGGGGGAAGTATAATGGTGCAGCCCATCAGGAGGGCAGTGTAGTATTTCCACAGGAAGCTAAATTGGGGTTGCCATATGGTCCTGCAATCCCATTATTGGGTATATACTTGGAAGAATTAAGAGCAGAGACATGAATGGACATTTGTATGTCCATTTATATGTCCAGGTCCATTTAATTAATTGAGTACCCTACAACTGCATTTTACCTTGTGGCCACTCAATATTCCATTGTATGTATACACCACAGTCCACCATTCAGTTCATCAGTCGATGTACCTTTAGGCAAACTCCATCCACTGCAAATCATGAATACTGCTAACACCAATATATAAATGTAATTGTTCCTAGATTGCAAGCTTTTATAGCAGTTACATCTATTCCTGAGTTGTGGTGATTATTTCAAGATTCTGTGATGCTGAGCTCTTCTGTATAGCCTGGTCAGTCCCTGGAACTTCAGGTATCTGGGTAACACCTAAGACTCAGAGCTAGAGTTTGGTAGCTATGAATGTGAGAATTACCCCATACAGCAAATGTTTAAAAAGCTGGAAAGGGGTTCTACTTCAATTAGAGATATGAATGAAATGGCCTTGGTTAGAACTAAGGTAAATTAAACTAAAGGGTAGAGGGTGACATTGACTGTATTTTAAAACTTCAACTTCTATGTAAGACCAAAGGTAGATTTTTTTGTTGTTGTTTTTTGTGGAAAATCTTTATTTTCTCCAGCATGCTATGTAATTCAACTTGCATCATCAGTTTATTCAAGCACCATAATTACATGGAACTTTGAGTAGGGAGTGAGATCTGGTTTGCTTGTACAAGTTAGTGCAAAGCCCCAATAAATCCCAGGGTAAATGGGCAGAGGATAAAAAAGTATTTGAAAAGCCCTCTTGATTGGGGAATTCCTTATGTTCTTGTAAACATTGGGGACTACAAATTTAGTAGGCTGAGCCCTCAATCTTGGTGCTTGCCCTTATGAAGCCCGTCACTGCAAAGGAGAGGCTAAGCCTACTTAAAATTATGCCTAAGAAGCACCCCCAGAGGATCTCTTGTGCCGTTTGGATGTGACCTCTTTCTCTAAGCCACTTGGCAGGTGGAATTGCTGACCTACCCCCAATGAGACATGATTCCCAGGGATTTAAATCTCCCTGACAACATGGGGCATGACTCCTGGGGATGACTCTGGACCCAGCAGTGTGAGACTGAGAAAACCTTCTTTACAAATGGGAAGACAAATGAAGCAGTCATGTTTCAGGGGCTAAGAGATTTCAAATTGAGTCAAGAGGTAATTCTAGAGGTTATTCTTATGCATTATATAGATTTCCCTTTTTAGTTTTTAGTGTATTAGAATAGTTAAAATGAAATACCTGAAACTTTTGAACTGCAACCCAGTAGCCTTGTTTCTTGAAGATGAGTGTATAAGTATATAGCTTATATGGTGTGACCATGAGATTGTAGAAAACTTTGTGTCTCACAGCCCATTTATCCAGTGTATAGACAAAGAAGAAGAAAAATGGGGACAAAAAAAGAAGTGAATAATAGAGGGGATGGGGAGATGGGTTGTTTTGGGTGTTCTTTTTTACATTTGTTTTCATTCTTCATTTTTGTTTTTATTATTTTTTGGAGTAATGAAAATATTCAAAAATTGAAGATGGTAATGAATGAGCAACCATATGATGATACCCTGAACAATTGATTGTACACTTTTGATATGTGACTATGTCTCCATAAAATTGCAAGGAAAACAAAGTCAGAACCTCCAAATAGTATTTATTTTTGTTTTTGTGACTAGGGTAGGTAAAGTAATTTTATTACAAATTTCAAGATCTAAAAAGTAATTTGTTACATTTACTAAGATAAATCTGAGATGAATTTATGTATCAAGCATGTGTCCTGCATAGTGACACTGTGATCCTCAGACATAAAAGTACACAGTTCCACCCCTCCTTTAGGGATGGGATCAGGCCAGATGAAAGGAAACTGTGCTGACAGAACTAGCATACACTGGTTGGGATTGTTTGGGTTTATCTCTGAAGAGTTCAGGTGAAGAAGACTCTGTCCTTGAAATCTGGAAGTCAAACTAGAATCTTGAGGGCTATCCTTGAACTTCTAGCCTCTCTTTTCCCAGTTTTTATTTCAATGCTATTTAGGAGACTTTCTGTATTTAATAAGAGCTATGATTTGATTGGTTTTCTAAGCCCAAGTATGAAAATCCTTCCCATATGGCAAAAGACCCACATAGGAGCTGGGTGCCCAGTAGTGAGACTGAGGCTAGTTATGGGAAAAACATTCCAGCCCAGTGGCCTAGATGGCAACCTTGCAACAACAGAGACACTGCCATAAAGTGAGGAAGGTGATCACAGGCAAAAAGGGCTGGAAGAGACCTCAGGAGGTCATGTAGGCCATCCTCTCCCCTCTAAATGAGACAGGGTTACATGGCCTTGCATTCATAGGCAAGGAACCTTAGGTCTTTTTTATTTTATTGTAAACTTAACTTTTTTTAAAAGTTTCTTAAAGGCAGCACCTTAACAAGGTGGGGATGTCAGAAGCTTCAGGGACTTGGTGGGTGTGAGCAAAAGTACACATCAAGCCCTCACTGCAGGACCTTAGAAGGAACCCAGGGTGAAGAGGAGCAGTGCAGTACCTGAGAGTCAGCTGAGATATAAGGGGAGAGTAGGCCTCACGCTACAGGACTAAGAAAGAGGGGAAGAGAAGAAGAGCCAAAAAGAAGTGGCTACAAAACAGCCTGCTCATGAGAAATGCTGAAACTCCCAGGGGGTGAAGAGCTGATAAGTCAGTAGCTGAGGGGCCCACAGCTAAGCCGTCTTTGCCTGGTAAATTCTATCTCAGATTCTCCTGAACTAAGTCTCACTCTCAACTTTGGGGATTCTGCCCCCCAGGGGATGTTTGGCAATGTCCGGAGATATTTGGGTTGTCACAACTGAAGGTGATGGGATGTTACTGGCATCTAGAAGGTAGAGATCAGGGACACTGCTAAACATCCTGCAATGCACAAGGCAGCTCCCACCATAAAAAATGCTCAAAATAGTCAGTAATGCCAAAGTTGAGAAACCCTGTTCTAGGGGGAGTACCTTACTCATAAGATTCTGAATCTAGTGTGAGCCTAGACCCCTGAACTTACAATCAAATGGTAACTTCTTCTACCCCAAGCCCTAATGTATGGATCAACCCACTGCCCTGCTTAGCAGAAGTCCCCAGTGATTCCAGAGTGTTCTACAACTGTCCAATCAGCTGCTGGCAGTTCAAATTCCAGTCAATACCACCAAAGCCTTAGATCTCTTTCCTCTTTTTTCTCTTCTGAAAAAGCTATTTCTTTCTCGGAGCCAATGCCACCCCCACTGCCTCTGCTAGGATGGCAACAGCTGCCACCCCTCCAAGCAGCGGCACTGACTTGCCCTCAGACAGAGGGAGGGCTTTCTCTTCTCCAGCATTGGGGGGGTCTCTTCTATAAAGCTCTCTTTCCTTACACTTATCTCCCCTTCATTCACAAGTGGTTTGATGGGTTCCAGTGCAGGGACCACCACCTCTTCCAGTTCAGTGGTTCACTTGTTGCTGCTCTCACCTCTTCTACACCAAGTTCTACAAACAAAGATGTGGCAGGGCTGGCTTTCTCAAATGCAGTCATTTCTGTATCAGGTTCCCTTGTATCCAGCAAGGAAGTGGCAGTGATAGGTGGAAGCAAGGGAACTGAGGTTTCAGGGAACACCTCCAGCAGCACACTGGTTGGCAGGACTGCAGAAGCCACAGCAGCCTCTTCCATGCCCTCGGGTATTTCTTCTTTCTCCACATGCACAGTGTCAGAATTTGAAGAGTTGTTCTCACTCTTATCTCCAGCTCATTTTCTATCTAAGCTTTTGACTTCTTCAGGATCCAATCTGCTGACAGGACTCAGGACCAAGGGACACCAATAGGCTCTCTGTGTACCAGCTCTGGCTGGTTGATAGTGAGACAGGTAAGTTCTCTGACTGCCAAGAAGTGGTCACAATTGGAGACTCTGGGGGACTGACTTGCTCAGTGTTGTCACTGGGCAGGATATAAATGTCATTATTGTTTTCTGCAATGATTCCAGGGTATTCCTCTTCCTCTGACTCAAGATTAAAGACAGTGCCCCAGCCACCTTGCTGAATGATGTACTCTGCTTTATAGTCTTCTAGATATGTCATGCCAAACTGCAGTAGTGCCCTCCAGGGTTCTTGACCATGTCTTGTCAACTCCAAAAGCATTTGTTGTAGAAAAACCAGAGACACCAAAATTGGCTGAGTAGCATTTGTATTGCTTTATGAAGAGGCTCTTTCAGTTCCTGTGACACTCTTTCTCCAAGTTGGGCCAAGCAGTCTCCTATTGAGCTTTCTGGGTTAGCAGGACTGAACACTGGAGATGTGTGATGGTCAAAGCCTGTGCTGGTGAAGTCTTCAGGAATTTCTTTGTCCAGAAATTTTAGTTGTTCTTCAATTTCAGTTTTAACTTTTAATAGAACTTCTTGATTCACAGATAGTGAAGCTACATCTAGTTGAACCCATTGTGGTTGCAGCGTCTCCTGAGACAGGAGTCCCAAGTAGCTGAGAACAACATACTTTGTTTCATAGTGAAATCCTAGAGGCACAGTAGTAGAGGATGCCATTGAGTTGGCTGGCAGAGTTCCAAAGAAGTCTACTTACAGATGTGTAAAACCAAAATAAATTATTTTTTCAGAATTTTCTTCTTCACAGTAATCTGGCCCTGGTCCCTGCCCCAGAAGAGATGAAAATTCAGTGGTGGCAGCACTTGCTTCTGACAGGGTCCCCAGCAGTAGTGTGTGCTTTGACCCATGGCCCTAATCTACCACTACCACCATGATGGAGAGTTAGCTCACCTCTTCCAAGTAGTATTTTTAAAATGATCATAAAAATACTCAAGGAGATGAAGGAAAGTACATAGAAAAAACTAAAGGATATCAGGAAGACAGCATATGAACAACATGAGAGTCTAAGTAAAGAAGCAGAAATTTTAAAAAGGAACCAAACAGAACTATTGGAGTTGAAGACCAGAGTTACTGAAATGGGTAAATGCCTAGAGGGGTTTCAAAAGCAGATTGAAGTTGGCTGGAAACAGAATTACTGAACTTAAAGAAAAGCCACTTGAAATAAGTTAGGCTAAGTAACAGAAAAGATAAAAGGAATATTAAAAGTGAAAATAGCCTAAGATAGCTCTGGGAGACAATCAAGCACTCCCATATGTGTATTATGGAACTCCCAGAAGGAGAAGAAAGAGAGAAAAAGCAGAAGGAAGTGTTGAAGAAATAGTGGCAGAGAACTCCCCAAACTTACCATAAGACATGAATATGCACATCCATGAAGCTCAGAGAACACCAAACAGGAAAAACATGAAGAAAAACTCACTCCATCATATATTGTTTATACTATTAAATGCAAATGACAAGGAAAGTCTTCTGTAAGCTTCAAGAGGAAAACATGTTATGTATAAGGAAGAGCCAATGAAATCAAGTGCTGATTTCTCTTCAGAAACCACAGAGGCAAGAAGGCAGTGGGTTGAAAAACATAAAGTGTAAAAGAAAACAACTGCCAGCCAAGAATATCATATCCAGTGACCCTATCTTACAAAAATGAGGAGGAAATTAAGGCATTATCAGGTAAAAACTGTGGGAGTTCATCACCACTAGCTCTACACTACAAGCAATGCTAAAAGAAGTTCTTAAGACTGAAAGGAAAAGACACTAGACAGTAGTTCAAAGCAGCATAAATAAGTAAAGACCTAAGGTAAATGTAAACTGTTCGGTAATTACAAATGCCAGTATTACTGTACTGTGTTGTTTGAATATAACTCTACTTCATACTTCCTACAAGTGCTAAAAGGAAAATGAATAAAAAGTAATGAAAAATCAAGTTTTTTTTAACATTCAATATACAAAGATATAAGAAGTAACAAGTACAGAAAACAGTGTGGGGGCAAGATATATAGGAAAAATACATGTGCATGCTATTAAAGTTAAGTTGGAATTAAACCAAACATGATTGCTATATATTTGGTTGTTAAATTTTAACCTCATGGTAACCACAAAGAAAATAGATGAAAAACATATCCAGATAGAAATGAGAAGTTACTCAATATGGTACAATACTAAAAAGCAAACAAATATAAAATTAGTCTTTAATTAAAATAAGAGTTGTAAAAGGTATAAGACATAAAAAGGATAAATGGAAGAATGACAGAAGAAAGTACTGTATTCATCAGCAGTGATTTAAATTTAAACAGATTAAACTCTGTAGTCAAAATGCCAAGACTGGAGGAATGGATAAAAAGCTTGACTCAAATATATGCTATCTGCAAGAGACTCACCTTAAAGTCCAAAGTACATGTAAGTACTGGGTAAAAGGATAGAAATGAATATACCATGCAAGTAGTAACAAAAAGAGTGCTGGAGTGGAATTTTAATATCAGATAACATGGAGTTTTATCTGGGGAAAAGTGGTCGTTACATACTGAAAAAGGGGGCAATTCAAAAGGAAATGGAACAATTATAAATATGTATGTACCTATCAAAAACTCCAGTAATGGATAAAACATCTAGTCAGAAGATCAAAAGGAAGTACAGGACTTTAAAGATACACTAAACTGAAAAGATCTAGCAGATGTATATATATAGAACACTGCACCCAATGAAAATAGAATGCAATCTTTTCTTGAGGGTGCATGAATCATTCTCCGGGATAGACCATATGTTTCATCACAAAACAAGACAATAAATTCAAAAATATTGAAATCATACAATGTAAATTCTCCAAACACAGTGGAATGGACTAGAAATAAATATCAGAGGGAGAAAAGGGAAATTCACAAATATGTAGAAATTACACAACATATTTTTTTAACAACCAACAGGTTAAAGGGAAATCAGAAGCAAAGTTAGGAAATATCTTGAGGAAAATGAAAATTAAAATACAACATACCAAAGCATATCAGATGCAATGAAGACAGTGCTGAGAGGTAAATTTATAGCTCCAAATGCTTACATTAAAAAAGAGGAAATTTCAAATCAGGGACCTAACCTCAAAACTGGAAGAACCAGGAAAAGAGCAAACTAAACCCAAATTGTGGAATAAAGGAAATAGCAAAATTAGAGCAGAGATAAATTAAATTACAGAAAAGCAAGAGACAAAATCAATAAGTCAAAAGTTGATTCTTGTAATTGATTAATAAATGCAAGAAACCTTTAGCTAGACTGACAAAGAAAAAAAGAGAGAGAATACAAATAGCAAAAATCAGAAATGCAAAGTGGTATGTTAATACCAACACTGCTGAAATAAAAATTGCTATAAGAGGACACTATGAACAACTTAGATGAAATGGACAAATTCTTAGAAACACATAAAATACCTACATTGACTCAAGAAGAAATAAAGGACCTCAACAAACAAATTGCTAGTAAAGAAATTGAATCAGTAATCAAAATCCTCCCAACAAAGAAAACCCAGGAACAGATGGTTTCATAGTGTAATTCTACCAAACATTCCAAGAAGGCATAACTTCAATTCCGCTCAAACTCTTCCAAAAAATTGAAGAGAGGGGATCGCTTCCTAACTCATTCTACAAGGCCAACATCACCCAGATGAAGATACAAAAAGAAAAGAATACTACAAACCAATATCTTTTATGACTATAGATGCAAAACTCAATAAAGTGTTATCAAACTGCCAGTTTGAAGCTGTTAGATACTTCAGAAGTCATGTTCTTTCAATCCAATATTGAGGGGTGGTTTTCATTGGGTGGTTTCCATGGAGATGTGAACCACCAAATTGTAGGTGTGGCCGTTTCATTGGATTATTTCCATGGAGATGTGACCCCACCCATTCAAGGTGGGTCTTAATTAGATCACTGGAGTCATTAAAAGAGCTGAGAGCTTACTGAGACATTTTTAGATGCAGAAAAAAACATGATTGGAGATGCTAAGCTCAGAGATGAAGCCCAGATTTTGCCCCAGAGAGGCTGAAAGAGGACTCCCAGAAACCTCAGGACAACCATGCAGAGAGCTGAGAGAAGCTAACAGAGAAAGAAGCCCAGAGTCATTTTGGAGAAAGCCATTTTGAAACACTACCCCAGAGCAAACAACCAGTAGACACTGGCCACATGCTTTCCCAGCAGACAGAGGTGTTCTAGACACCATTGGCCTTTCTTCAGTGAAGGTATCCTCTTGTTGATTTCTTAGTTTGGACACTTATGGCCTTAGAACTGTAAATTTGTAAACTAATCCCCTTTATAAAAGCCAATCCACTTTTGTATACTGCATTTCTGGCAGCTTTAGCAAAGTGTAACACAAATCCAATCAAACCATATATTAAAAAGAATTATACATTGTGATGAAGTGGAATTTACCCTGGTATGTAAGGTTGGCTCAACATAAGATAATTTATTGTAATACACCACATTAAAAGAATGAAGGAGGGAACATGATCATCTCAATTGAGGCAGAAAAGGCACTTGACAAAATACAGCACCATTTCTAGAACATCAGAAACATAGGAAACTTCAACACTTTAAAGAACATATGAAAAGCCCACAGCTAACATCCTACTTAATGAAGTATTAAAATCTTTTGCTCTAAGATCAAGAACAAGGTAAGTATGCCCACTGTCACCACTGTTGTTCAATACTGAATAGGTGGTTCTTGCCAGAGGAATTAGCAAGAAAAAGAAATAAAAAGCATCATATCAGAAAGAAGAAGTAAAACTTTCCTTATTTCACAGAAGATATGATCCTATATGCAGAAAATCCTGAAAAATCCACAACAAAGTTCCCACAGCTAATAAATTAATTCAGCAAAGTGGTGGGATACAAGATAAACATGCAAAATCAGTAGTATTTCTATACACAAGCAATGAAAAACCAGAAGAAGAAATCAATAAAAAAATCCCATTCATAATAGGTAGTTAAGTCTTAAAATGTACAGAGTTTCTCTTTGGTATGATGGAAATGTTTGGTAATAGATGATGGGGATGGTAGAAAAATATTGTGAATGCAACTGAGATTACTGTAATATATATTTAAATATAATTTCAAGGGGAAATGTGATATTTTATATATGGTAACAATAAATTTTAAAAATTATCCATGAAATTGCACTACACAAGCACTGAGCCCTAAATTAAACAATTAATTTTAAGTAGTAGTATAATTATTAAATGTATTTTCATCAATTGTAGCAAATGTTCCACACCAATGCAAGGTATTGGTGATGGGGTGATTTATGTGAATGCTGTGTTTTATGCATGTTTATTCTGTAAACCCATGACTTCTCTAACAAAGAAAAAAGATGGCAGATAACCTCTACTCATCAGGAAAATGCCTATTACTCTGTGGAATTTAGTTCCTTTAGATGGATTGACTGTGAAAGTTCTTCAGTGACTTTTTTTGATGGTTAGAATATTTAGCAATAAAGTATTTTTTGATAGTTTCAGGTATTTGCTTCTAGCTATTCCAATACACTAAAAACCTGAAAAGTGTTATCTAAATACTGTGTAAGAATGTCAACCAGAGTGACCTCTTGTCTCCACTTCAACCACTGAAGCTTTAGTTCATTTCATTTCACATCCACCTTTTGGTCAAGAAGATGTGCTCAATCCCATGTGCCAGGTCCAGATTCATCCCCAGGAGTCATATCCTGTGTTTCAAGGGAGATTTACACCCCTGGGGTTCAGGTCCCATGTAGGGGGGAGGGAAGTGAGATCACCTGCCAGGGTGGCTTAGTCAGAGAGAGAGGGCTACATCTGGAAAAAAAGAGGGATTCAGGGGGAGATTCAGGCAAATTTATAAGCAGGCGTAGCTTTTCCTTTGCAGTAACAGGCTTCTTAAAGGCAAGTCCTGTGATAGATGGTTCTGCATATCAACCCGCCAGTCCTCAATATTTGTGAGAACATCAGCAATGATCCATGTGAGGAAGCCCAACACCTCTGCATTTTCCCCTAGCTCCTCAGGGGGAGTGCTGCATGTTTTTTCATTGTTTTTTTATATTAACTTTATAAAAAATTAAAAACACAGACAATGAAAAATAATTTCAAACAAAACCAAAACAAAGGAATAAGAAAAAAACAAATATCCTAGAATAACTACCTTACTTCCAACATGTTCTATTTCTACCCCAAGAAAATATTCAGACTATATCCTAGGAAAGGAATAAGAAAAACAGATAACCTAAGATAACTGCATTTCTGTGATCTTGTTCCTACCATACCCACCAGAAATTAACAAACCATAGTCATTCCTGAGCATTCCCAGTATGTTAAATTTACCCCAATAACTTGTTTGTTCTTATTAGATTGTCATTCCCCCTTCACTAATTGCTATCAATCACTAGGCCCCTTAGATTCCACATTATTAACAATTTATTTTACATTTTTCAGTGTTCACATTAGTGGTAACATATAGTATTTCTCTTTTTGTGCCTGGCTTATTTCGCTCAGCATTATGTCTTCAAGGTTCATCTATGTTGTCATGTTTCACATCATTCCTTCTTACTGCCATGTAGTTTTCCATCATGAGTATATACCAGATTTTATTTATCCACTCATCTATTGAAGGACATTTGGTCTGTTTCCATCTTTTGGCAATTGTGAATAATGTTGCTATGAGCATTGGCGTGCAGATATCTGTTCGTGTCACTGCTTTCAGAACTTTCAGGTATATACCAAGAAGTGTGATTGCTGGATAAAAGGGTAGCAATATATCTAGTCTTGTAAGGAACTGCCAGAATGTCTTCAAGAGCAGCTGAACCATTATACAGGTCCCCCAACAGTGAATAAGAGTTTTAATTTCTCCACATCCTCTCCAGCATTTGTAGTTACCTGTCTGTTTAATGGCAGCCATTGTAATTGGTGTGAGATGATATCTCTTTGTGGTCTTAATTTGCATCTCCCTAATAGCTGGTGATGCTGAACATTTTTTCATGTGTTTTTTTGCCATTTGTATTTCCTATTCAGAGAACTGTCTTTTCATATCTTTTGCCTATTTTATAATTGGGCTGTCTGTACTATTGTCATTGAGTTGTAGGATTTCTTTACATATGCAAATATCAGGCTTTTGTCAGACACATGATTTCCAAATATTTTTTCCCATTGAGTTGGCTGCCTCTTCACCTTTTTTTGACAAATTCCTTTGAGGTACAGAAACTTCTAAGCTTGAGGTGTTCCCATTTGTCTAATTGTTTGTTGTTGTTGTTTGTGCTTTGGGTGTGAGGTCTAGGAAGTGACCTCCTACTACAAAGCCTGAAGTTGTTTCTCTACATTATCTTATAGGAGTTTTATTGTACTGTCTCTTATGTTGAGGTATTTAATCCATTTTGATTATTTTTTTGTGTATAGTGTAAGGTAGGTGTCCTCTTTCATTCTTTTGGATGTGTATATCCAGTTCTCCAAACCTTATTTGTTGAAAAGACTATGTCCCACTTCATTGGTTTTGGGGCCTTATCAAATCGGTTGACCATAGATCTGGGGGTTTATCCCCGGATTCTCAATTTGATTCTATTGATCAATATGTCTGTCTTTCTGCCAATACCATGCTGTTTTTACTACTGTGGCTTTATAATAAGCTTCAAGGTCAGGGAGTGTAAGTCATCCCACTTCATTGTTCTTTTTTCTAATTGTTTAGCAATTTGAGGCATCTTCCCCTTTCAGATAAATTTGATAACTAGCTTTGCCAAGTCTGTGAAGTAGGTTGTTGGAATTTTGATAGGGATTCCATTGAATCTGTAGATGAGTTTGGGTAGAATTGACAACTTATGACATTTTATCCTTCCTATCCATAAACAAGGAATATTTTTTCCATCTTTTTAGGTTGCTTTCTATTTCTTTTAGTAGAGTTGTGTAGTTTTCTTTATATAGGCCTTTTACATCTCTGGTTAATTTTATTCCTAGGTACTTGATTTTTCTAGTTGTTATTGAAAATGCTATCCTTTTCTTGAGTGTCTTTTCAGTTCATTCATTTCTAGTGTATAGGAACATTACTGACTTATGTGCATTAATCTTTTTTTATATTTTATTTTGAAATAAATTAAAAGTTACAGGAACAGTTGCAAAAACAATACTAACCCCATACACAGAATTCCATCCTACCCTGACCCCCTCCCCCGATAGCTCAATCCACCAACCTTAACATGCTGTCACATAGCTATTTCTTTCCCTCCCTATCATCCATCATCTATTGCTCTGTCTTCTGAACATATGAGAGCTAGCTGCACACATCCTTGAACATACACTTTAATTCATGTATACACTTCCCATGAACAAGAATATTCTTTTATACAATCCCATTAAGCACAGCTAAGAAGTACAAGAGGTTCAACAATGATACAAAGCTTACATTCTATATTTCCTTTACCTTATGTCTCAACTGTGTCCCTTTGAGCCACCTGTCCTCTATCCTCCAATTCCATCCAAGTTCATCCTTGGCATTCAATCATCTATTTAGACTGTCTTTTTTTTCTTTTTTTCAGTTGTGGGAACATGTAAAAAGTCTAAATCTTCCCATTCCACCCCGCCCCCAGCCTTCCATTAGTGGGATTAATCACCTTTAGAATGTTGTAATGCTCTTTCCCACCATCCATTACTAGAAATTTCCCTTCACCTCAAACAGCAACTCCACCCTCATTTCTTAACTCCCCATTGCCCCTTCCCCCATTTCTCTTAACCTGAACTCTACATTTCATCTCTATGGTTATGTTCTCTGATAGTTTCTTTGTGTTTGCTGTGGGGGTTAAAATTAACCTCTTAAATCCATATCAATCTTGTTTTTCTTTGATACCACCTCCACTTCAATAGGACACATAAACTATGTTCCTATACTCCTCCATTCCCCTACCTTTATATAGTTGTCTAAAATTACATATTTTACATTGAGTTCAAAACCACTGATTTGTCATTAGGGTTTGTGTAATTTATATCACGTAGGAAGTAAATAGTGGAGTTACAGTTCAAAAATTATTGACTTCTATTTGTATTCCATTGTGGTTGGAGAATGTGCTTTGAGTATATTCAATTTTTTTTTTTAATTTCTTGAGGCTTGTTTTATGTCCCAGCTTATAGTCCCTTCTGGAGTAAGATCCATGATCACTAGAGAAAAGTGAGTGCCCTGGTGCTTTGGGATGTAAGATACTATATATTTCTGTTAAAATTCTCTATATCTCTTTTCTTCTTTCTGTTGTTTCTCTGTTGGTAGGGTTCCCTTAGAATCTGAAGTAAGGCAGGTCTTTTATTGGCAAAGTCTCTCAGGATTTGTTTGTCTGTGAAAAATTTAAGCTCTCCCTCAAATTTGAAGGAGAGTTTTGCTGGATAATGTATTCTTGGTTGGAAATTTTTCTCTCTCAGAATTTTAAATATGTCATGCCACTGCCTTCTCACCTCCATAGTGGCCACTGAGTAGTCACAACTTAGTCTTATGTTGTTTCCTTTGTATGTGGTGAATTGCTTTTCTCTTGCTGCTTTCTGAACTTGCTCCTTCTCTTCAGTATTTGAGAGTCTGATCAGAATATGTCTCAGAGTGGGTTTATTTGGATTTATTCTATTTGGAGTTTGCTGGGCATTTATGTTTTGTGTATTTATATTGCATAGAAGGTTGGGGAAGTTTTCCCCAACAATTTCTTTGAATACACTTCCTAGACCTTTACCCTTCTCTTCCCCTTCTGGGATACCAATGAGTCTTAGGTTTGGACGTTTTATTTTACCTATCGTATCCCTGAGATCCATTTTTATTTTTTTGATTTTTTTCTCCATTCTTTCTTTTGTTCTTTCATTTTCTGTTCTGTGAGCTTCTAGGACACTGAGATGTTGTTCAGCTTCCTCTAGTCTTGTATTGTGAATATCCAGAGTCTTTTTAATTTGGCCAACAATTTCTTTTATTTCCATAAGATCTTCTATTTTTTTATTTACTCTTGCAATGTCTTCATTATGCTCTTCTAGGGTCTTCTTTATGTAGCTTATATCCTGGGCCATGCTCTTCTTGATGTCCTTTAAATACTTTGCCATGTTTTCATTCCTTGATTGTATTTCTTTGATTAATTCTGTAAGGAACTTTATTTCTTCTGATAACTTGATTTGTGTGTTTGGAGTTGGATTCTCCATATTGTCTGGTTTTATCATATGCATTGAGATTTTCTTTTGTTTTTGGCCTCTTGGCATTTGCTGTGCTCAACAGGGTTCTTTTAATTTGTAAAAAAAACCTATCTAATTTTTCAGAAACACTGTTTGGTGACATACACTTTCTCTAACTAACCAGCAGATGACATCTGTGAGTCACCTATACCTCTCAAGTCAGTTCTCCACCTTGTCCCCGCAGTGAATGGGGAAATGATTCTTGTGGGGTCCAGCCGGAGAACTCAGCCTGGGTGTGTTGCTGGAGCTGTCCACCCTGAATGCAGGGCACTTGTACAGGTGGTCAGGGAGGAAGGACAGACTCAATATTCAAATCCCCCCAGTTCCCGGAGATTCAAGGCCGCTGCAAGAATCCAAGACTTCATTTCATTTCATTTCAGCCCCAGCCCCTCTCTCTTGCTGTCCCACAAACCACCAGACTTGGCATAGTGGCCCTGGGATCTCTGAGCAGGTCCCCCCAAACAGCCGTGCTCCTCCAGGACCTCTGCTGAGGGAATGTCATGCTATATCATCAGTGAGTGCGTCCCTCAAGGGAAGCCCCGGGCCACCGGGCCCAGCTGGCTCACTTTCAGCCTTATGCAAAAATGGCGGAACGGGGCATCTCCACACCCCTCTCCTCACACAGTTCCTCCTTCCCAGCTCCGGGACAACTGGTGGGGCTCTGGGCTGTGGGCACAGCCCCCGGCAGGAGTTTAACCAGCCCTCCCGGGAGCGAGCTGCTAGCCGCGGGGATTCTTTCAGCTTCTGGCTCTCCGCTCCATTTCCCTGGCCCCCAGGATATCTGCAGCAGGCTATCTTCCAGGCCTGACACCGAGAGGCTGGCCCAGCCCCCTCTTGCTGTGTTTTACTGTGTGTTTCCCACGATCGCTCCTGCAGCCGCTCTTGGGTCCCCCCACCTTTTTTTTTAATTAAAAGAGCCCGTTGGTCTCCAGATGCCAAACTCTGGCTTCCCCGGATCACTGCGTGGCTGTGGGACTTCCAGCCAGCTTACTCACTCGTTTCAGAATGCAGACTCCCAGTTTCACCAAGTATACAGCCCCTGGGAACTAGCAGATCTCATCCAGCTGGCACATCGCTGTAACCGGTATTCTGGGTGACTCTCTGGTTCTTATCTAGTGTTTTCCACGGAGGTGTTCCTTAGCCCTATCTCACCTAGCCACCATCTTGGTTTCTCCTCCTGCATGACTGTGCATTAATTTTGTATCCTGCTACTTTGCTAAATTTATTAGCTCTAGTAGCTGTGTCATCAATTTCTTAGGGTTTTCCAGATATAAAATCATGTAATCTGCAAATAATGACAGTTTTACTTCTTCCTTTCTAACTTGGATGACTTTTATTTCTTTGTCTTGCTGGATTGCCATGACTGTCACTTATAGTGCAATGTTGAATAACAGTGGTGACAGTGGGCAACCTTATTTTATTCCTGATCCTAGAGGGAAAGCTTTCCATCTCTCACCATTGCGTACTATGTTAGCTATGGGTTTTTCTTATTTGTTCTTTATCATTTTGAGGAATTTCCCTTCAATTCCTACCTTTTGAAGTGTTTTATCAAGAAGGGATGTTGGATTTTGTCAAATGCTTTTTCAGCATCTATGATTTTTCACTTTCGATTTGTTAATGTGTTGTAATACATTGATTGATAATCTTATGTTGAACCATCCTTGCAGCTGTAGAATGAAGCCCACTTGGTCATGGTGTATGAATTTTTTAATGTTTCTTTGGATTCAGCTTGCATGTATTTTGTTGAGAATGTTTGAATCTATATTCATTAGGGCAATTGGCCTGTAGTTTCCCTTTCTTGTAGCATCTTTACCTGGTTTTGGTGTTAAAGTGATGTTAGCTTCATAAAATCTATTAGGTAGTGTTCCATTTTCCTCAAAGTTTTGAAAGAGTTTAAGTAAGATTGGTGTCATTTCTTTCTGGAAAGATTGGTAGAACTCCCCTGTGAAGCCATCTGGCCCTGGACATTTATTTGTGGGAAGCTTTTTGATGACTAAGGTCTCTTTGCTCGTGATTGGTTTTTTGAGGTCTTCTATTTATTCTCTGGTCAGCCTGGGTTATTCATGTGTTTCTGGGAAATTATTTACTCCCCCTATATTATCTAACTTGTTGGCATACAGTTCCTCATAATATCCTCTTATAATTTTTTAATTTCTTTTGGATGTGCAGTAATGTCACCTTTCTCATTCATTATTTTGTTTATTTGGGTCTTCTCTCTTTTCTATTTGGTCAGTCAAGCTAGTGGCTTGTTGCTCTTGTTGATCTCAGAGAACCAACTTTTGGTGTTATTTATCCTCTGTATCATTTTTTGTTCTCAATGTCATATATTTCCACTTTAATCCTTGTTATTTCTTTTCTTCTACTTCGTTTAGGATTAGTTTGCTCTTCATTTTTTAGCTTCTTCAGTTGCTCACTTAATTCTTCCATTTTAGCTCTTTCTTCCTTTTTAATGTATGCGTTTAGAACTATAAATTCCCCCTCAGTAGCACTTTTGCTGACACACCAAATATTTTGATATGTTCTGTTCTCATTTTCATTCTTTATGTATTTAGCAAATTCTCTTTCTATTTCTTCCTTAACCACTGATTGTTTAGTAGTGTGTTGTTTAAGCTCCAGGTATTTTTTCATTTTCTAAGTCTCTGATGGTTATTGACTTCTAATTGTATTCCATTTTGATCAGAGAATATTCTTTTAATAATTTCAATTTTTTAAATTTATTTTGGCTTGTTATATGGCCCAGCATATGGTCTATTCTGGAGAATGTTCCACGGGCACTAGAGAAGAATGTGTGTCCTGGTGATTTGGGATGTAGTGTTCTATATATGTCTGTTCATTCAAATTCATTCATCAGATTATTTAGGTTTTCAGTTTCCTTATTGGTCTTCTGTCTGGTTGATATATCTATGGGGGAGAATGATGTATTGAGGTCTCCCACAATTATTATGGAAACATCTGTTGCTCCCTTTAGTTTTGCCAATGTTTGTCTCATGTGTTTTGGGGCACCATGATTGGATGAGTAAACATTTACGATTGTTTTTTCTTCTTGTTGAATTGTCCCTCTTATTAGTATGTATTGGCCTTCTATATGTCTCAAAATATCCTTGCATTTAAAGCCTATTTTATCTGATATTAATATTGCTACTCCTCCTTTCTTTTGGCTGTAGCTTGCATGAAATATTTTTTCATCCTTTCACTTTCAATTTCTTTCTGTCCCTGTATCTAAGATGAGTTTCTTGTATGCAATACATCGATGGTTCATATTTTTTGATCCATTCTGCCAATCTGTATCTTTTAACTGGGGAATTTAATCCATTTACATTCAATGTTAATACTGTGAAGGCATTTCTTGAATCAGTCATCCTATCCTTTGGCTTATGTTTGTTGGACATATTTTTCCCCTCTCTCTCTTAATGTCCTTTAATGTATCCATACTGAATGTCTTTAGTTCTGAACCTTTCTCCATATCTCTTGCTCATTTAGTATCTCAAGTAGTGCAGGTCTCTTAGCATATTCTCTCAGCATTTGTTTGTCTGTGAAAAATTTAAGCTCTCCCTCAAATTTGAAGGAGAGCTTTTCTGGATAAAGGATTCATAGTTGGCAATTTCTGTGTTTCAGAATTTTAAATGTGTCATGCTACTGCCTTCTCACATCCATGGTGGCCACTGAGTAGTCACTGCTTAGTCTAATGCTGTTTTCCTTTTAAGTGGTGAATTGTTTCTCTTTTGCTGCTTTCAGAAATTGCTCCTTCTTTTCTGCATTTGCCAATCTGATTAGAATATATCTCAGAGTGTTTTTTTTTTTTTTAATTTTTTCTATTTGGAGTTTGTTGGGCATCTATAATTTGTTTATTTATGCTGTTTAAGAGGTTTGGGAGGTTTTCCCCAACAACCTTTTTGACTACTCTCCCTAGACCTTTACCCTTCTCTTCCCATTCTGGTATACCAATGATTCTTAAATTTGTGCATTTTATATTGCCCATAATATCCCTGAGAGCAATTTTTATTTTTTTATTTTTTTCCCATTCTTTTTTTGTTCTTTCACGCTCCATTCTATCTTCTTTGAGGTCACTGATTTGTTGCTCAGCTTCCTCCAATCTAGAACTGTGAGTGTACAGTATCTTTTTAATTTGATTTATTTTATTACCATAAGATCATTTATTTTTTATTTAGTACTGTAAATTCTTCTTTATTCTCTTCTAGGATCTTCTTCATGTCCTTTATATCCTGTGTCATGATCTGGTTGTTTGTCATTAGAACTTGATTAATTTCTCCAAGTACTGTGTCTCCTCTGATCTTTTCATTTGGGTGTTTGGGTTTGGGGTATCCATATTTTCTGGTATCTACATATGCTTTAAAAGTTTTGTTGTTTTTGGCCTCTTGGTATTTTCTTATCTTGATAGGGTTCTTTTAGGATATGTAGACTTATTTGAACAATTATTTCTAATTTGTCAGAGCTACAGATTGGTGGAGTACTCTTTCTCTTACTAACCAGCAGGTAGCATCTGCAGTCCACCTACTCCTCTCAAGCCAGTTCTCTGCAACTTTGTCTTTGTGGTGAATGGAGTCTGAATCTTGTGGGGGTCCAATTGGTGCACCAAATTTCTGTGTGTAGTTGGTGCTGCCTACCCTGAATGTTGGGAGTGTGTCTGAGTGATTAGGAAGGGAGGGCAGCTTTAATAATCAAATCTCCCAGATATTCCTGGAGAATTTTAGCTGCTGTAGGGGTCTAAACTTTTGGTTCAGTCTCCTGAAACTCTGTCTTTGCCACAGACCCACAAGTCCCTGGTATTGGTAGTGGGACTTCTGTTTGGGTCCTGCTTCCAAGGGCCTTGTGGGGGGAAGACTGCACATCACATGTGAGCTCAGTCCACAAGGAAAGCACTGAGCCACTGTGTAGCTCAGGGGTTTTCCCAGCCTGCTGAAAAGATGGCTGCATGGGGCATGGCAATTTCCCCCTTATTCACCAACCTCTGTCTTCCTAGGTCCAGAACAATTAGTTGCAGGTGTGCAAAAGTCTATTACCCACACCAGATACTGTGGTTGGCCTGCAATTGTTGGGAAGCACTCCCACAGTGCTGGACTGTGTGGCATATCTCTGGCCCACAGCACCCTGCAGGGGTGTTCCCAGCCCAGTGAGGAAATGGCTGTGTGGGGTCTGATAATTTCCCCCTTTGTGTGGACCTCTGCCTTTCTAGCTCTGGGGCAGGTGGCTGCAGTTGTGTGAAAGGCTATCACCCACACCAGATACTGTGGTGTGCCTGCAGTTTTGGGGAAGCACTCCCATGGTGATGGGCTGTGTGGCATAGCTCTGGTCCACAGCACCCTGCATGGGTCTTCCCATTCTGCTGAGAAGATGGCTCTATGGGGCATGGAAATTTCCCCCTTTTCATGGACCTCCACCTTTCTAGTCTGGGACGGTTAGGTGCCAGTGTGCAAAAGGCTATATCACCCATGCCAGTTACTGAGGCATGTGCACGTTTTGCAGGAAGGACATCCCATCACACTGGGTTGTGTGGCTCTCACTGCTGGATCCATGGCTGATTTTGGGTTTTTAAACCAATCCATCTGTGAATGCCAACCCCATTTCCCCCAACCATGGTGTGGATGCCAGTTCTCCAGCAGACTTACTCATTTCAGAATGCAGATTCTTGGTTTCACCAAGTGCACAGTCCCTGTGGATTTAGCAGGCTTTGACCAGCCAGTGCATCACTGCAACTGTTATGCTGGAGTGCTTTCTGTCTTTTATCTAGTATCTTTCATAGGGACTTTTTGCCCTGCGTACTAATCTGACATCTTCCTCCACCCTCTTCAGTGACTTTTTAAATATGATTTTCTGGTTATTTGTTTTGTCTAGTTATTATGCTGTTATTAATACTTCATAATTATTGCTTACATATATAAACCACCATTTTCACAATCCTCACAATTCGTTCTCCCATTTTACACTTATCAAGATAAAATGTACTTATGATTTTTGAGTAATTGGTAAGATTTCAATATACAAAGCCTATAATAAAACTTTCAATCATGGTTTATATAGAGTGTCCCAGAATTTAAATGAGAATATTGTTATTAACAATTAATTTGATGGCTTGAATTAGTCAGACTACCGCGACTTCTAGGCTTATAGAGTTGAACAGATTCATAGATGACCAAACAATCATTGACCATGCACTAGTTTAGAGATGTTACATATGACTTGAAAGCAAATATTGAGCTCTTAAGGTGTCCCAGACCAGCATCAACATTGAGACAATAAACACATTTGGATAAATGCTGCAGCCCATGCTGAATTTGAGTGCAACTATAAATGGCTATCATTCCAAATGTTAGATATCCCAATAGTTTTCAGAATAATTTGTTCATTCTCATACATTAACAATAGTTTATAACAGTTATTTATTAATTGAATCATGGCCAACACCACATCATTTCTAATAAGGATTTGTGTTGTAATGGTACATAATTTGACCAAGATGCTAGAACATCCAACTTTTAGTGATAGGAGAAAAATGTTCAAATCTCTACTTTTACTGAGAATGCCAGTATCTTAGAGCTCTTTTGTTATGTATTATTTCTCCATGCAGCTAATATAATATGAAAAAAAGAGTGGTTTCCTTTTTCAGAGAAGGTACTGTTCTAGGTCTTCTAAATCCAAGTGATAATAAGAATGGAAACTCAGAGAAATCAGAGATGGAGACTCTTATAACTATCAATAAATACCCACCATCTAGGTCACTAATGCTAGAGTAACCAAACAGTTATATTCCCATATAGTCCAGCCACTATTTTACAGACAACAGTACATGATTTCTTGGAAGCAAAGACATAAAAGATTTTCATGGTAACTGTTTTATGGAAAGTAGTATTTTCATGTTTCCCTAAATACAAGAAGGATTAGCAGCTCATATATACCCTATTTTTGGATACACAACTAGTATATGATGCATTCCAACCTACAGGACACTAAAATTTTGGATTAAGATTTATTTATACTTTGATGTATTTTTATGGGCAAAATCAGTCATAGAAAAATCATGGGTTCATTGAGAGATGGCCTTTAGTGATAACAGGGATGGACCAACTACTGAATTCCTTCTGTCACCGGGAGTATTGTAGATTTACAGCTCATACCTGAGCCCCTCCAAATCTGCCTTTGGCTATGGCACTCTGTGATAGTTAGGTTCATGTGTCAATTTGGCCAGGTGATGGTGCCCAGGTGTCTGGTCAAGTAAACTCTACCCTAACCATCCCTGCAAGGACATTTGTGGCTGATTAATAAACAAGAAGTCTAGTTTATTGCCATCAGTCTATTGACTACATCTGTGGCTGATTGCATCAATGAAGGGTGTGCATTCTGAAATGAAAGAATTCAGTCAGCTGGATTTAATCCCATCAGCTGAAGACTTTTAATGTAGAAGAGAGAGAACTATCAGTTCTTCTGCAGCCAGCCAGCCTTTCCTAAGGAGTTCATTGATGACCTTCATCAAATTTGCCAGCTCAATGTCTGCCTCACAGAATTTGGAATCATGCATCCTGTTCTATGGAATTTGTACTCATGCATCTTGCCCTATAGAAGTTGGATTTGTGCATCCCTACAGTTGCATGAGACCCTTTTATAATATTTCATATATACAGATATCTCCTGTTGGTTCTGTTTCCCTAGAGAATCCTAACTAATACAGCTTGATACTGGAAGTGGTTCTTGAGAAACAGACTCTGTAAATGTGCTTTTACAATTGGTTTCCCACTTTTATTAGATTCAAAGGCACTAATGACTCCATTTCCAATAATCAAGATGACACTGACAGTTCATGGCATGAGTTGGCAATGGAGATACACAAAATGTCATCATTTTATTCTCCTAGTCATACTTTCACATGAGGCAAGGCTCTGGGTGAGTGTTTTTGACAACTCCTACAGAGTTTTGTGGAGTTAAGAGGTATAATGATGTTGGCTGGTTGTTTTTAGGTACACTGGATAAAGTCAAAAGAGAAAGGGATGAGCTGAAGGCTTAAAATTGGAAATGTAATGCCATATGGCTGATGTAAAGGTTTCCATGTGTTCCCTGAAAGAAAATACTATCACTGCAGACTTGAGATTTCTGAAAACCAGACACAGAATCTCATTGTGTGAGTAGAAGATTTACAATGTAATCTAAAATCTCAACATTGCATGGGTCTGCTATTAAAGTAAAGGTATTGACTGGAAAAGAATGAGATCCTGAAACTTGAGATGGGGACATATGGATTGATAATAATGACAGTGAGGACAATGGAACCCTGCATTCTGCTGAGTCTTTGCTACCTATACATTTGCTAGATATAGGAGTTGATCTTCTCTATAGATCAGATATTACTGTAGGAATATCTGTCACTGAGCTGGAATCCATAAGCCCAATGAGGATAATTTGAATCCCAACTGGTCAGAAAGCACATGACAGCAGTTAATTGCCAAAGTCAAGGTGGAGGTGGCTACCATAATGGACAACATGCTCAAAGCAGAAGTCAAAATAGTATGACTCACAGATACTTATGACATTGGCTTGCAAATCAAGGAGTACCTAGAAGTAAAATAGGTTGGCGATCTTCTAAATTCTTCTTTGATCTGTATAAGCAGAAGAATTCTAGGTCAAGTGAAGAAAAGTATAACTTGAATTAAAACAACAGAGTCACTGCCCCTTAATCAATTCCCAGACTTGAGAGAGTTTACACATCCAGAGCACTTTGAATGAGAGGAAGGCCAGGTACACTTGGGGAAGGTTTCTGTTTACATTGCCCAAAATTTATACTGTTAATTTTCCTCCCAGCCTTCCCTAAGTGGAGTCATGACATTCTACCATGGTAACTGTGCATTGCAGAAAAGGAAATGACCAGATATTTCTGGGACTATTAGACACTGGCTCAGAAGTGACATTAATAACAGGAGACACATAATATGACTCTGGTCCACCAGAGTAGGGGCTTATGGAGGTGAGGTGGTCAATGGAGTTTTAGCTTGGGACCATCTCACAGTGGGTCCAGTGGTAACCCAGACCCATTCTCTGGTTATTTCCCAAGTTCCTGAATGCATAATTGGAATAGATATACTCAGCTACTGAAAGAGTCCCCACATTGAGTCCCTGAATTGTGGAATGCCAGCTATTATGGTAGGAAAGGCCAAGTGGATTCCACTAGGAATACCCCCACATAACAGATTATAAATCAGAAGAAATACTGGAATACTAGAGGAAAGAAGGAATGCCACTCTTAAGTAGATTGAAGGGTGCTGGGGTGATGATTCTGACTACATCCCAATTCAACTCTCAAATTTGGTCTGTGCAGAAAACAGATGTGTCTTGGAGGATCACAGTGGATTATAGTAAGATTAACCAGGTGGTGACTCCAATTGCAGCTGTTATTCCAGATGTGGTATCATTGCTTGAGCAAATCAACATAGCCCCTGATACCTGGTATGCAGTTATTGATCTGGCATATGCTTTCTTCTCATAGATGGTAGTAAGTAACACCAGAAACAGTTTGCAATCAGCTGGCAAGGCCAGCAGTTTACTTTCACTGTCCTACTTCAGGGGTATATCAACTCTCCAGCCCTGTGTCATAATAGTGTCTGCAGGGAACTTGTTTCTCCCTCCCACAATATATCAAACTGGTCCATTATATTAATATCATGTTGATCAGATCGAGTGAGCAAGAAAAGGCAACTACTATAGACTTATTGTTAAGGCATTTGCATGTCAGAGGATGGGAGATAAATCCAACAGAAATATAGGGGCCTTCCACCTCAGTAAAATTTCTAGGTATCCAGTGGTGTGAGTCATGTTAAGATATGCCTTCTAAAGTGAAGGATAAGCTGATGGATCTGGCCCCTCCTATGACCAAAAAGGAGGCACAATGTCTAATTGGCCTCTTTGTATTTTCCAAACAACCTGTTTCTCATTTGGGTGTGCTACCTTGGCCCATTTACTGAGAGACAAAAAAATCTAGTTTTCAGTGGGGACCAAAACAAGATGAGGCTCTGTGACAGGTCCAGGCTGCTGTGCAAGCTGCTCATCCCCTTGGACCATATGGTCCAGCTGATCCAATGGTGCTGGATGTGTCAGTGGCAAACAGAGATGCTGTTTTGAGACCTTGGTAGGCTCCTATAGGTGATTCACAATGCAGGCCCTTAGGATTTATGAGTAAAGACTTACCAACCTTTGCAGATAACTACTCTCCTTTTGAGTAATAGGTTTTGGCCCGCTATTGTGTCTTAGTAGAGACAGCATGGTTAACCACTGGCCACCAAGTTACCATGACACCCATGTTGCCTATCATGAGCTGTGTTATCTGACCTGCAAAACCATAAAGCTGGAAATGCACAGAAGCACTCAATTATAAAATGGAAATGGCATATACAAGACAGGGATTGAGTGGGTCCTGAAGGCCCAAGTAAGTCACATGAGGAAGTGGCCCAATTGTCTGTGGCTCCCCTCCTGCCACATTTCCTTCTCTTTTCCAGCCCAGAGCTATGGCTTCTTGGGGAGTTCCATACAGTTGATTGAGAAAGAGAAAACTTGGGCCTGAGTTACAGGCTGTTCTGCATAACACGCAGGTACCATCTGAAAAATGGACAGTTGCTGCACTGCAACCACTTTCTAGGATATTTCTGAAGGACAGTTGTGAGAGAAAATCCTCCCAGTGGGTAGAACTTTGAGGAGTGCACCAGGTTGTTCATTTTGCTTGGAAGAACTGGTCAGAAGTCTATTTGTGTACTGATTCTTAGGCTGTTGTAATGGATTGGCTAGATGGTCAGGGACTTGGAAGGAATATGACTGGACAATTGGTGACAAAGAAGTCCAGGGAAGAGTTATGTGGATAGACCTTTCTGAGTGGGCACATAGCATGAAAATATTTGTTTCCCTGTGAATGCTCACCAGAGGGTGATTTCAGCAGAGGAAGATTTTAATAATCAAGTGGAGAAGATGACCCAATTCTGTGGATACCAGTCAGCCTCTTTCCTCAGCCACTCTTGTCATTGCCCAATGGACTCATGCACAAAGTGGCCATGGTGATATGGATGGAGGTTATGCATGGGCTCAGAAAGATGTACTTCCACTCACAAAGGCTGAACTTACCACAGCCACTGCTGAGTGCCCAATCTGCCTGCAGCAGAGATCCACACTCAGTCCCCAATATGGCACCATTTCTGATGTGATCACTGTGCTAACTGGTGGCAAGTTGAGTATATTGGACCACTTCCATCATGGAAGGGACAGTGATTTCTTCTAACTGGAATAATCACACACTCCAGATATGGGTTTTCCTTCCCTGCATTCAATGCTTCTGCCAAAACTACCATCCAAGGGACTCACACAATGCCCTATCCACCATTATGGATATCATACTGCATTGCTTCTGATCAGGGAATCCACTTCACAGCAAATGAAGTGAAGGAATGGGCATATGCTCATGGAAATATCTGGTCTTTTCATGTTCCCCATCATCCAGAAGCAGCTGGGTTGATAGAATAGTGCAATGACCTTTTAAAGCTTCAATTATGGCACCAACTAGGAGGCAAAACCTTGCAGAGATGTGCAGTGTTCTCCAGGAGGCTCTGTATGCTCTGAATCAGCATCCTCTCTGTGGTGCTGTTTTTCCCATGACCAGGATACATGGATCCAGGAGTCAACAGGTGGAAATGGGAGTGGCACCACTCACTATCACTTTTTGTGATCCACTAGGTAAAAGTTTGATTCCTGTCTCTGCAAGCTTAAGTTCTGCTGATCTACAAGTCTTAGTTCCAAAAGGAGGAGGGCTCCCACTAGGAGACAAAATAGTTTCATTGAACTGGAAGTTAAGACTGCCACCTGTCCATTTTAGGCTTCTCATGTCTCTGAATAAACAGGCAAGGAAGGGGACTACTGTACTGGCTGGGGTGATTGGTCCTGATTATCAAGGGGAAATAGGACTGCAACAACACAATACATGTAAGGAAGAGTTTTCCTTAAATACAGGATATCCCCTGTGGCATCTCTTAATACTACCATGCCCTATGATTAATGAATGGAAAACTGCAACAGTCCAATCCATGCAGACTATCAATGGTCCAGATACTTCAGGAATGAAGGTCTGGTCACCACACCAGGCAAAGAATCATGGCCAGCTTAAGTGCTTACAGAGGGTAGAGGGAACATGGAATGGGTAGTGGAAGTAAGTAGTGATAAATATGAACTATGACCAAATGATCAGTGACAGAAATGAGGACTATGTTGGCATGAATATTTCCTCCTTATTTTGTTATGAATACGTTTTTATTTCTCCATAAAGCAAATATATTTGTTCTCTTCTCTGTCGCATCCCCTTATCATATGACATAGTTGTATCATTCACTGCATAGTATTCAAGTTATAACATGTCAAGTTTAAGGATGTGAATGTTACCCAAGAACTTGCACCCTATTCTGGAGAGATTTAATGTGTTTCCATTTGTATGCAGGACAGCTTAGTATAGTTAGGCAAAACATAAGTCTGTAATTGTGTTCTCATTAGAGATCAAGTATGATTTAAGCAGATATGTATAGCTGCCAAATTGACAAGGGGTGGACTGTGATGGTTAGGTTAATGCATCAATTTGGACAGGTGATGGTGCCTAGATGTCTAGTCAAGCAAGCTCTGGCTGAAATGTTACTGCAAGGACAGAAGACTAGTTTATTAAATCAAGAGTCAATTGACTGCATCTGTGTCTGATTACATCAATGATTGGTGTTTTCCATAGTGAACAAATTCAATCAGCTGGATTTAATCCCATCAGTTGAAGACTTTTAAGGGAGAGTAGAAGTAACTGTCACTTCTTCTGCAGCCAGCAAGACTCTCCTGGGGAGTTCATCAATTACCTTCATTGGAGTTGCCAGCTCACTGCCTGCTCTATGGAATTTGGATCATTCATCCTGCCCTACGGAATTTGGACTCATGCATCACCACAATTGCATGAGACATTTTATAAAATCTCATATTTATAGATATCACCTGTTTTTTCTGTTTCCTAGAGAACCTTAACTAATACACTCATCTATGGGTGTAGCTTGACAACAATGATTGACTACATTGACTACAAAAGTCATTGATTGACTACAAAAGTCCAGCTATTACCAGTATTCAAATAGACTCTAGATGGAGAAAATTAAATTTTGCTTAAGAAGCAATTTTAGAACTGTTGTGCAGTTTCCCATGGTTTTATCTAGTGGTCAACAGTGGTTGCAATAGTTCTGCTAACTGTGGATTAGAGTTTATTAACAATAACTGGCAGATGATCAATGGAGTCTCTATATTGTCCCTTGTTCTCTGGCAGTGTGCAAATTTTTGAGATGCATAAGACCATGCTCAGGTGCTGTTATTCACTAGCATACTCACATAATTCATAAAATCATTTATATGTATGGCTATGGTATTATGACAAAAAGAAACTATGTTTTGTGCCTTGGCTCCTGCCTGGCTTATTTATGTTACCACTTCATTGAACTCTGCACTGGACATAACTACAACTAGAAGGGCATGGACATTTATACAGTTGGGATGATAAGATCTACCCTTAGTTTATCTGAGTGGCCCTTGCAAATTCTCCAAATGGCCACTTGTGACTTCTGTCCTTTTGGACACCATAATTTACTAGCAATGTTTGTATCTCCATATGGCTTGAAATATAAGAAGCTGCTCTCCAAATCTCCAAATGGCCTTTGTTGCTTCTTGTTTTCAAACCATATAGCCTGAAACTGCCAATTCCCAGTATCCAAGGGAAAGCCCCATTCACTACATCTCAGCCACAATAAAGCCATGAGTCAAGGACCCACATGTGCTCCCCCACTTTCTCCACAAAGCCTTCCTGGAGCATAGGTTAGGTAAACACTGGGCCCCTCTGCTTTCCTCATTTTCCCTTCTCCCATAGCATGACCTTTGAGCAAACTGTCCTTTCATGCATTCCAAGATGTCTGACTATCTGTGTTTGCATATCATCACTGAAAGAACTTTCAAAAATATGTGAAAAATATGGCTTATTACAGCTTAAGGATATAGATTAAAATAAACAATATAAAGAGGTGCATAGGGCAGGGTCCAAGAGAGTTCTAGATGCAAGGTTTTATTGTCCTCTTCCAGTGGAGCCATGCAAAGGGATCTTATTTCTCCAACAATGATGCATAATAATATGCCTTTTCAACCATAAAAACTCACAAAATCTTTGGTGCCCAGAGTTTTATTGGAGATTGGCCACATAGAAATAGCTGACTACCTGTGTTGCTGACCTTGGTCACTACCCCCACTAGATGATATGCTGGTAATGCTTGCCCCAAGAACTTAACCATAAGTCACATTGTTGGAACAGGCTATTAGGCATGGCCCAGGCCTCCCGTGTAAACAAAGATACTCCTAGAAGGAAGGACATTCTGAGGGTTTAAATGTTTCCTCCCAGGAGTCAGGGGAAAAGGAAAAAACAACTTTCTTCAGGCAAAGTTAATACTTTAACAGACAGGACAGAATCTATATATAATACAGAATTTATATAAAAGATACAATAATAGAAACATTATGAATATGTCTGACATTTGGAAGAATCTGTGTGGGAGAGGGAAAGATTTGACTAAATAACTAATCTATCATATAAAATCATTACATGTGTTTCCTTAATTTCGTTCTAATTTGATGACTCCTTTCCCTAATTGATGTACTGATCTTTGTAGTACGACAAAATTATGCATAACTATTTAACATAAAATTCTGTTGATGGCTGGGTAAATACAATTCTTCCTCAGGTCAGCATTTTCCATGATACTACATCTTGAGGAAGTGTAACTCAATATTCCAACTCTTTGATCATCAATATCAGTGTTTTCTTAAGACTTGGTTAAGGTAGTTCAAACCTATAACAAATACCCTTTAGTTCTCTACACTGAGTGTACTACAGAGAACCTATTCAGAGAGCTGTATTTATATTCTGAATCTTATGACAATATGTGTGTCAGGCTTCTCAATCATGCCGTTTGGAGAGCATTGCAAACTTATACCTCTGACAAGTGTCAGGGGGAAATAATTAAAACCTACAACAAAGCTGAAAGCCATGCAAAGTATTATTTTCTATAGATAATTTGACCAGTCTATTGATATTTAGGAAATTCATAATAATCTTTTCACAGATAATATTAGAATAGGGGTAGATCAAACTGAGAAAATTCAAGTTCCCAATAATGGTTTTTGGGACCTTGTTCCCAGACATGTCAAAGTAGTGTCTCATGACAATAGGATAAATATCCTTACATGGAAAAAATGAAACACTGTATACATATACATATACAAATTTTATTATTAATTAAGTATATAAAATGTGTGTTAATAAGATTAAGTAAAACAGGAGCAGTAGGCTCACTTCTCACAAATCAAAATAAAATTAACAATAGCGTGTGAAACAATCTCAATGTCACCAACATTAATGATAAACTTATACAATAATTTTGAAGTGTGACAGTACAGAATGAAAAAGGGAAAGGACTATTACCACAAAATATAAACATCTAAAGCTTATTACATACACTAATGTTTTGCTGACTTGTGAAAAGGTAATGAAGAAAGAAGGCAAACTGACAAAATCCTTAGATGATCTTGAAAATACTCACCAAGAAATGATTTGAAAGATTTGGGGATAAATTCAGGAGGAATAAAACCTCAAATGTATTCTTTAAAACCTCTGAAGTCTAGAAACCTAAAATCCATGTGTCATCAGGACCATACTCTCTCTGAATATTCTGTGGAAGGAAATTCCTTTGCCTCTTTCTAGCTTCTGGTGGTTATAAGCAACCTTTAGCCCTGCTTGCCTTGTGGTAGGATAAGACCTATGTCTATCTCAGTCTTCATGTGAATAACATATCCCTGTTTTTATCCACTTTTGTATCTCTTCTTATGTAAAGATACTAGTCATATTGGATTAAGGGCCCACCCTACTACAATATGAGCTAATTATATCTTCCACAACCCTATTTTAAAACAAGGTCACATTTGGGGTTAGGATTTCAGGATATATCTTTTGGGGACACAGTCCAATCTATAACACTCTCTTTGAAGTGTTCCATCCTCAGTGTTCCATCCTCATATTGACTGTAAAACAATGAATCATATCTAAAAGTACATTATTTATTTGTTTACAAATTTAGTGTTTTATTAGAAACCACTTTTAAAAAGTACTCAGTGTTGGGCATAATAACCACCATGTCAATATCAACCTGTGTTATTAATGTCCTTATGCTGAAATACCAGACATTAGTCTAGAAAATAAAAAAGTTTGACAGATCCCATCCATCCACAAATTAATATTTATCTACCAATTTGAATATTGAATGATAAAAAATGAAAAAAAATCACTGGATAAGCATGGAAAAATTACCCTATTTGTGTTGATGTAAGCTAAGTTGTAGTAGGCTATGGAACCAATCTTCACCATTCATTCCTTACAGTTACCCACCACCCTTCATGTGGGGAATGAAAAAAGCCTTAATACTAGGACTCACCAATCCAAAGTCTACCCCTTTGACTATTTTAAATACTTAACTTCTCAAAATTCCTTTATTTTTCAACCCTTCTACCACTAATAAATTCTCCGGACCAAGAATTTTGATGAAATGGGAAGCTACAAATAAGTGTACTTTGAAAAAAATCACTTGATCATCTCTATCGATGCAGAAAAAACATTTGACAAAATCCAACACCCATTCCCAATAAAAAGATTCAGAAAAATAGGAATAGAAAGTAACTTCCCTAATATGATAATGGTCATATATGAAAAACCCACAGTTAGCATTAAACACAAAGGTGAAATATCTTCCCCCTGAGGTCAAGAACAAGAAAAAAATGCCCACTGTCACCACATGCTGTTCAATATTGTACCGAAAGTTCATGCCAGAGTAATTAAGCAAGAAAAAGAAATAAATGGCATCCCTATAGGAATGGAGGAAGTAAAACTATCTTTATTTGCAGAAGACATGGTCTTTTACACAGAAAATACCAAAGAGTACATATGAAAACTACTAAAACTACTAAACAAATTCAGCAAAGTTGCTGACTACAAGATTAATATACAAAAATCAGTTGTATTCCTATACATCAGGAAAAAAAATTCTGAAAATGAAAAAAAAAAAATCCCACTCTCAATATCTCCTAAAAGATTAAAATACTTGGGAATCAATTTAATCAAGGTGGTAAAGGACTTGTACACTGAAAACTACAAAACATTACTCAAAGAAATTAAAGAAAACCTAAGCAAATGTAAAGATATTGATAATCCTAGATAGGAAGACTTAACATTATTAAGATCTCAGTATCACCTGAAACTATTTACACATTCAAAAGATTATCTGTCAAATTTCTAACAGCTTTTTTTTGCAAAAATGGAAAAGCCAAACCTCTAATTCATTTGAATTCCTAAGATGTCCTGAATAGTTAGATGAATATTGTAAAGGAAGAACAAAGTTTATGGCATCAAACTTTGCTAATTCAAAACTGCCTACAAAGCCACAGTAAACAAAACCAGTGTAGAACAGGCATAAGTATGGACATATAGAACAAAGGGATATAATTGTAAGTTCAGAAATAAACCCTACCTCTGTGGTCAACAGATTGTTTTACAAGGGTGACAAGTACATTAATTGGAGAAAGAACAGTCTCTCCAAAAATGTTGCTGAGAAAACAAGATATCCATCTGTAAAAGAATGGCATTAGACCCCTACCTCACACAATATTCAAAAATTAACTCTAAATGTATTGAGGACCTATAAAGGTTAAACAATGCAATTCGTAGAAGAAACCATAAGGGGCAGCTTCATAACCTTGGATTTGGCAGTGGTTTCTTCCAAATGACACCAAAAACTCAAGCAACAAATGAAAAAAAAACAAAGAAAAATGGACTTTGTCAAAATTAAAATCTTTTGTGTATCAAAGAACACTATCAAGGAAGTGAAAATACAACCTACAGAATAGGGAAAAAATAAGTGTGAACCATATATGTGAGACTGTTTAATATCCAGAATATATAAATGAAAGCTACAACTCAAAACTATAAAGATAACACAATTGAAAAATGGGCAAAGCACCTGAATAGACATTTCTCTAAAGACATTTTTTTACCTGAAAGTGAAGGTCAAACTCCTGAAATTGTAGGTAAAAAAATAATGAGCATCTGAGATCCATTGAGTATTACAATTTCTTTGTTAAGCCAGGGATTAAAGCATATTACCTTGCCTAAGGACAATATCTACAGTTATAAATTTAGTGGAAGTAATTTCTGATATAACTTACTTAGGGTCACCTCTCCACCTAATGTAACACCATATAATTCTCCTCACTGAAAACACCCAAAGTTTTTACTTCCAGAGACACATGCTCTGAATCATATCATCATGCACAGCTTCTCATATCATCATGCACAGCTGCTATACTATTAACCAGCTACTTTACTCCATTGCCAGATGAGGGGGATGCTCATGATAGTTTAACCTTAAAGAGATCAGAGTGAGGAAGGAAAAGTTATTTAAATATTTTTTATTTTATTGTGTATATTTTCATTTATATAAACAAAAAATAGTATATTCAGTGAGTTCAAATCCATCTCAGCTTTCTAGAAGGATCAATACATGTTTCAACCTACTTCATTTCTATCCTCATTTATTAACAAAAAAAAATTAAAACACACTTGGGATATAGTTGGAGAGATCCAAGATAGTGGATTAGGAGAGACTGAGCAAAATTCTCCTTCATGAAAAACACTAGATAAAGGGCAGAAAGTGCCCCAGAACAGCACTTCCAGGGTTCCACTGTGTGGGCAGGGACTTCTACACCCATAGTGACTATGTATTTGGAGAAATCAAGAGAACATGTTTGAAGACATGTAAGTATTTCGCCCAGAAATCTGCTGGGAACTAGCAGCCAGAGTTGCAGTCAAGCACAGTGGGGATAAACCAAGAATCTTTGGAAATGTGTGAGTGTTCAAACCAGAAAGCTACAGGGGAACATGCAGCTGGAGCCTCAGTTGAGAGTGGTGGGGAGAAACCAAGTGATCCTGTTTAGAGGTGGATGAGCAAGTGACCTGGAAAGACACCAGGGAACCAGCAGCTGGTCCTACAGTCTAGTATGGGCACCTGCCCATGGGCACCTGCTTCAATATCTGGCATGGGTGATAACCCTTTGCAGACCCAAAGCTAAAATCCCATGTACCAGTTCTGGCCATTGCAGCAGACAGAGGATCATGGAAGGGGGTAGCTTTCCATGTGCCAGGAAGCCATCTTTGCAGTTGGCTTGGAGACACCCCTTCAAAGCAATGTGGCTAAGAGCTTTCCAGAGAGAATTTAGGATTCAGCTGGCTTGTGATGGTGAACACTTCCTTTGTGAAAGTCCACAGTGTGCACAGCCTAGAGGCAGGGGTGCCACATGGAAATGCCAGGAGCCCTCCATCATTCTGAGGGACCTGGAGGCCCATGGCAGAGAAGGGCTGTGGGGAATCTGAGCTAAAGGGTTAGATGCATTCTGCAGCCACAAGGTATTCCAGCTGCAGTCCTGGGAATAGCTGGGTGTACTGGGTTTTAGAGTGGTCTCCCTGACCAACTGCAAGGGCTTGTGCCCCACCCACAGGGCTGGCAGTCCCCAGTGCACATGGAAAATGCATGCACTGACTGGACCTCCACATTGTGTGGCTTGGGAGAAACATCTGCTGGTAGGATAGGGAAAGTGCACTCCATGAAGCTGAAGATCTGTCTAATTATAGATAATTGTTTAAATAAGCCTGCATATCCTAAAAGCACCCTATCAAGATAAGCAAAAGTCAAGAGACCAAAAACAACAGAAAATTATAAAGCATATGAAGAAACAAGAAAAAAACCAGAAGGGAAACAGAATTTTGAACAATTAATCAAAGAAATAATCGCAAACACCAATATCATGGCTCCGGATATAAAGAATATAAAAAAAAAAAACAAAAAAAAAAAACATAGAAGAGCATAAAGAAGAATATGCAAGAGTAAATAAAAAAAGTAGTGGATCTTATGGAAATAAAAGATACTTTTGATCAAATTGAAAAGATTCTTGAGGTACATAACACCAGATTTGAAGAAGTAGACAAATGAATAAGTGAACTGGAAGATAATGTGTTGGAAAGTGAAAGCACAAAAGAATGAATGGTGAAAAAAAATGAAAAATTTGAAAAGGAACTCAGGGATATGATGGACAACATGAAATACACAATATAAGAGTTATTGGTGTTCCAGAAGGAGAAGAGAAGGGTAAAGGACAAGGAGGAGAACTCAAATAAATTGTTGGGCTAAACCTCCCAACCCTGCTAAATGACATTGATATGCAAATCAAAGATACTCAACAAACTCTAAATAGAATAAATACGAATAAAACCACTCCAAGACATGACATATTCTGATCAGATTGTCAAATGCTTAAGAGAAGGAGAAAGTTCTGAAAGCAGCAAGAGAAAAGCAATTCACCACATACAAAGGAAACAACATAAGACTAAGTAGTGACTACTCAGTGGGCACCATGGAGGTGAGAATACAGTGTTATGACATATTTAAGATTCTCAAAGAGAAAAATTGCCAAGAATTCTTTATCCAGCAAAGCTCTCCTTCAAATTTGAGGGAGAGCTTAAAATTTTCACAGAGAAACAAAAGCTGAGAGAATTTTCTAAGAAGAGAACTGCCCTACAAGAAATACTGAAGAGAGCTTACTGGCTGAGAAAAAAAGAAAGGAGAGAGACGTCTGGATAAGGGCACAGAACTGAAGAGTTTTATTAAGAATACCTTAAAGGAAATTAAAAAATAGAGGAAAAAATAAATCTGACAAATAAATAACAAAGGATAAGATGGCTGAGTCAAGAACTGCCTTCACAGTAATAACATTGAATGTGAATGGAATAAACTCCCCAATTAAAAGATATAGACCAGAATAATGGATTAAAATATAAACCATCAATTTGTTGCTTACAGGAGACTTGTCTAGGACCCAGAGACACAAAGTAATTGAAAGTGAAAAGGATGTAAAAAAATATTCCATGCAAGATGCAGCCAAAAGAAAGCAGGGATAGCAATATTAATCTCAGATAAAATAGACTTAAAAAAAGTAGACTCAAAATGCAAGGATGTCATAATAGACAAAGAAGAACACTGTATACTAATAAAAGGTACAATTCAACAAGAACAAATAATTGTAAATGCTTATGTACCAAATCAAGTTGTTCCAAAGCACATGAGACAAACACTGACAAAACTGAAGGAAACAATAGATGTCTTCACAATAATTGTGGGAGACATCAATACATCCCTCTCTCCTATAGATAGTTCAACCAGACAGAAGACCAATAAGGAAAGTGAGAACCTAAAAAATGTTATCAATGAATTAGACTTAACAGATATATGTAGAACATTGCATCCCAAATCACCAGGATACACATTCTTCTCTAGTGTTCATGGAACTTTCTACAGGATGAATCATATGCTGCGGCATGAAACAAGCTGCAGTAAATTTGAAATGATTGAAGTTATTCAAAGCACATTTTCTGATCACAATGGAAAACAAAAACCATCAAAGGTCTAGAAGATTCACAAATATCTTGAGCTTATATAACACAAACCTAAAAAATCAGTGGGTTAAAGGAGAAATTGCAAAAGTAATTACCAATCATCTAGGTACAAACGAAAATGAGAACACAAAATATCAAAACTTATGGGATACAGCAAAGGTGGTTTTGAGAGGGAGATTTATTGCTCTAAAAGCATACATTAAAAAGGAAGAAAGAGGATGTCATCAACATGTCAATGCAAACAGCTACTGAAAACTTCTCTCCAGAGATTTAACAAAAAAAGAAAAGGACAATTCTGAATTATTTAAAATTTCAGAGGAGGATGTATCCTGGAGTAAGACCCAGCAAATGACAGATTGAAGAAAGAGAAGAAATATCAGGTAGGAATTTTCTGGCCCAGACCAGCCACTTGTCTCCCCTCCCTCTCACTCAGTCTTTGTTTGAAGACCTGGTGGATAGAGGAGGACATTTCAAAGCCCAGATCAGTGAGGGACAAAGAGACTGAGAATATGCAGAGACACATTCCCAGACCTGAGTCTGAAAGCCCTTCCCCCAACCTTGAGAGAGGCAGCAGCTGACCTCTGCCATTTCCTGCATTGAAAACAGCTGGAGTGCTGGATCAGCTGAAAGCAAACTTTGCCACAGAGAAGTGGAAGCTGGCAGCCATTTCCTTGTCTGCAGATAGCTGGAGTGCTGGTTTGGCTGGGGGGAGAGCTCTGCCATGGATAGAGCTTCACTTCTAGTGAGGGCATAGTGGTCCCACAGTTTCAGTCGGCTGTGTCCATGCTCTGAGGCAGAACAGCCTCTGAGGATGATTAATTTACTGAACAGTGCCATGTGCTGGACTATTCCCTGTATGAAAATCAAGCCCTGTCTGGGCTGAGAAATAGGGAAGACCCAACTGCTAAAGGAGGGCCCCAAAACAAATCCAGGTCTTACTAGCTGGTGGAAAATATAGAACCACCGGAAGCCAGTAGATTTGCATTACTAAACACTGTGAACTTGCTGGGGTGCTGCCCAGTGCCTACCTCCCATCCCTGTAGCATGCCATGGTAGGTGCCTGACTGGGGAGAAGACTACAGGGCAGAGCCAATCTGACAACTGGCCAGGGAAATCAATCAAAAAGAAAACCTTACACAAAAGAGAGAAAACAACCCCCAGAACAAACCAATCAAGAAAACCTCATGCCAAGACAGAAGAAAAATCATGAGTCATATCAGGAAACAGGAAGCTATGGCCAAGTCAAAGGAAGTAACTAACATTTCAACTGAGATTCAGAGTTGAAACAACTAATTATAGATTTCCAAACAAATCTTTTGAGCTGAATCAATGAGGTGAGAGAGAATATGACAAAAGAGATAAAAGATATAAAGAAGACACTGAATTGAACATACGGAAGAATTTGTAAGCTTGAAAAAACAAATGGCAGAACTTATGGGAAAGAAAGGCACGATAGAAGAGGTGAAAAACATGATGGTGACGTACAACAGTAGACTCAGAGAGGCAGAAGAATCAGTGAGATGGAGGGCATCATATCCTAAATCCTGCAAACAAAGGAACAAATATGGAAAAGAATGGAAAAATTTGAACACAGTCTCAGGGAACTGACGGATAACATGAAGAACACAAACATACATGTTATAGGTGTCCCAGAAGGAGAAGAGAAGGGAAAAGCAGCTGAAGGAATAATAGAGGAAATAGTGAAAATTTCCCAACTGTTATGAAAGGCATAAAATTACAGGTCCAAGATCACCCTACCTCAAGCAGAATTGATCCAAATAGACCTACTCCAAAACACTTACTAATCAGATTGTCCAATGTCAAAGACAGAGAATTCTGAAAGCAGCAACAGAAAAGCAATCCATCACATATAAGAGAAGAACAATAAGACTAAGTGCAGATCTCTCAGCAGAAACCATGGAGGGGAGAAGGCAGTAGTATGATATATTCAAGATACTAAAAGAGAAAAACTGCCAACCAACAATCCTATATCTCACAAAATTTTGCTTCAAAAATGAGGGAGAGTTATAAATATTTACAGATAAACAGACACTGAAGAATTCTGTGAACAGGAGACCTCCTCTTCTGGAGATACTAAGGGAGTGCTACAGACAGATAGGAAACAACAGGAGAGAGAGGTTTGGAGGAGTGTAGAAATGAAGAGATCAGGGGATAGAAAGAGGGTAGAGATTGGACATTTCATGTTGAAGGATTAAAGAATGCTCTAGAGGATTCATAGTGTAGATCTAGAAATGGATAGCACAACATTGTGTGATGGTAGCACAATAATGTCAGTACACTGGAAAAAGATGGCTGTGAGTATGGTTGAAAGAGGAAGGTTAGGTGTGATGGTTAGGTTCATGTGTCAGCTTGGACATGTGATTGTGCCCAGGTTTCTGGTCAAGTAAGCACTGGCCTAACCATAACTGCAAGGACATTTTTGGCTGATTAATAAACCAGAAGGCTGGTTTATTAAATCATCAGTTATTTGGCTGCAGCTGTGACTGATTACATCAACAGAGGGCATCTCCACAATGGGAGAATTCAATCAGCTAGATTTAATCCAATCAGTTGAAGACTTTTAAGTGAGACAGATAGAGGACCTTCACTTCTTCTTCAGCTAGCCAGCAAAGCATTTCCTGAGGAATATATAAGAGTTGCCAGTTTGCTGCCTGAGGAGTTCATTGAGCACCCTCACTGGAGTTGCCTGTGTGCTGCCTGACCTATGGAATTTGGACTCATGCATCCCCACAGCTGCATGAGACACTTTTATTAAATCTTTTATTTGGATATCTCTTATTGATTCTGTTTCCCTAAAGAGCCCTAATCAATATATTGGGGGGCTGTATGACACCAGAAGGAAAGATAGAAAATAAAGACTGCAACAGTATAACTGAGTGAAACTTAGAGTGGTCAATGTTGGTGATTAAATGTACAAATGTAAGAATGCTTTTCATGAGTGAGCAGCAAGGAAGAATGAAGTTATGAGGTATACAATAAAGTGAATAGGACCTTGAGGACAGTAGGTTGAGTGAAATAAACTAGAAATGAAAAGGCAAACATTACAATGCCTCACTAACATAGAAAAATAACTATATGTAAATTCTGAGAATTGTATCTGGGAGCATGGACTAAGGGGAAGGCTTATACAAAGTTTCCTAGGATGTAAGCTCATACAGCAGGGACACTTATTCATGAGGCATAATAATTATTTCTAGTTTTTGATACTCTGAGCAGTTTGTGTGTGATGTTGTCAGTGGAACTTTGGGTGTCTGTGTAACACCTGAGACTCAGAAACAGAATTAGTGAGCTGTGACTGTCAGCATTGCCCCATTAATCAACTACTAAAGAGGCCAAAAAGGAGATTAGAATTTTATTGGAGATATAAATGAAATGGAACTGATTGAGATTGGGGTAGACAAGACTAAAGGGTACAGGATGATACTAACTATGTTGCAGAACTTTGACTTCTGTGTGGGACCAAAGGGAGAGATGGGTATATGATGCAAAACCTATATTTTTTTAGCACACTATATAATTTAACTTGTATGGTCAGTTTACTCAAATGCCATAATTACATGAAAACTTGACTAGGGAGTGAGACCTTGTTTGTACAGGTTAGCATGGAGCCCTGGTACAATCCAGAGTAATTTGTGCAGGGAATAAAAAGTATTTACAAAGCCCCCTTGAGGGACTGTGGAAAAATGTGGAAATATTAAATTTCTCCAGCTGGGGAATTCCTGATATTCTCACAAGCATTGGGGACAACCAGCTTAATGTACTGAGTCCTTGACCTTCAGGCTTGCCTTACAAAGCTTGTTACTGCACAGGAGAGGATAATCCTACCTATAATTTTGCCTAGGAATCACTCACAGAGGGCCTCTTTTGCTGCTCAGATGTAGCCTCTCTCTCTAAGCCAACCCAGCAGGTAAAGTCACTGCCCTTCCCCCTATGAAGGACTTGACCCCCAGGGATATAAATCTCCCTGATAACATGGAACATGATTCTTGGGAATGAGCTTGGACCCTGCATTATGTGATTGAGAAAGTCTTTTGGACCAAAAGGGGGAGGAGAATTGAAACAAAATACTTTCAATGGCTGAGAGATTTCAAATGGAGTTAAGAGGTCATTCTGGAGGTAACTCTTATGCATTATATGCATTATATAAACATCCCTTTTTAGTTTTTAGTTTATTAGTTTATTAGAATAGTAGAAGGAAATATCTGAAATTGTTGAAGTGCATTCCAGTATCCTTGATTCTGAAAAGTCATCATATAACTATACAGCATATATAGTGTGACTGTGTGATTGTGATAACCTTATGGCTCACACTCTCTGTATGAAAGTAAATGGGTAATAGGAAGGAGGAGGACATGGGATGTTTTGAGCGTCCTTTTTACTTTTATTTTTAGTCATACTTTTAGTTTTGGGAGTAATAAAAATGTTAAAATATTTTGATGATTAATGCACAACTATAAGATGACACTGTTAACAATTGTTTTACATTTTGTGATGGTGTATGGTATGTGAAAATATTTCAATTTAAAATAAGTAAATGAAGGGGAGAGGAGGGGTATGGGATGCACTGAATGCTCTCTTTTACTTTTATTTTATTTTCTTATTTTCATTTTTACTTTTGGAGTGATAAAAATGTTCAAAAATTGACTGTGATATTGAATAAACAAATACATGATGAAACTGAACAATTGTTTTACACTTTGGATGATTGTATGCTATGTGACTATATTTCAATAAAATTACATTAAAAAGAAAAAAAGGAAGAAAAAGCTAAAATCGAAGAATTAATGAAACAACTGAAGAAGCTAGAAAATGACAGCAAACTTATACTAAAGTATGTAGAGGAATAGAAACAGGATTAAACAGAAATAAATGATATAAAGAACCAAAAACAGAGGAAGTAAATAAAGCAAAAAGTTGGTTATTTGAGAAGATCAACAAGATTGACAAGCCCTTAGTTAGACTGACAAAAAAAAAGAGAAGACCAAAATAACAAAATAATAAATGACAGAGGGGACATTACTGTGGATCCCAAAGAAATTTAAAAAATCATAAGAGGATACTATGAACAACTGTATGCCAATAAAATAGATAATTTAGAGGAAATGGATAATTTCCTGGAACACATGAACAATCTAGACTGATCGAAGAAGAGATAGGTGACCTCAACAAACCAATCAAAAGCAAAGAGATCCAATCAGTCATCAAAAATCTTTCTGCAAATTAAAAGTCCAGGGTCAGATGGCTTCACAAGAGAATTCTACCAAACTTTCCAAAAAGAACTGACACCAATCCTACTTAAAATCTTTCAAAAAATTGAAGAAAATGGAACCCTACTTAACTCATTTTATAAAACCAACATCACTCATACCAAAACCAGACAAAGAAGCTACCAGAAAGGAAAACTACAGGCCAATCTCCCTAATGAATATAGATGCAAAAATTCTCAACAAAATGCTTGCAAAGAGAATTCAAAGACATTAAAAAAATCATATACCATGACCAAGTGGGGTCCATTCCAGGCATGAATGGATAGTTCAATATAGGAAAATCAATGTAATACAACACATTAACAAATCAAAAGGGAAAAATAAAATGAACATCTCAATATATGCTGAAAAATCATTCAACAAAATTCAGCATCCTTTTTTGATAAAAACACCTCAAAAGGTAGGAATTGAAGGAAACTTCCTCAATATGGTAAAGGGATGCCCACTATCACCACTACTATTGAACATTTTGCTAGAATATTAGCCACAGCAATCTGGAAAGACAAAGAAAGAAAAGTCATCAAAATTGAAAAGGAAGAAATTAAACTGTCATTATTTGCAGATGATATGATCTTCTATTTGGAAAACCCAGAGAAATCATCAACACACCTACTTGAGCAAATAAAGAAATTTAGCAAACTAGTAGGTTACAAGATCAATACCCAAAAGCCAGTGACCTATACAATAGAAATGACCTAACTGAAGAGACACTCAAGAAAAAGATTCCATTCTCAATAGCAACTAAAAAAATCAAGTACCTAGGAATAAACTTAACCAAGGGTGTAAAAAACATCTACACAGAAAATTATACAACATTAATTAAAGAAATAGATGGGTACCTAAAGAGATGGAAAAATGTACTGTGTTCCTGGATAGGAAGGCTAAACATTTTTGAGATGTCAATCCTACCCAAACAGGTCTACAAGTACAATGCAATTCCAATAAAATTTCCAACAACCTACTTTGCAGAATTGGAAAAGCTAGTTATCAAACTAATTTGGAAGGGAAAGATGCCTTGAATTGCTAAAAATATTCTAAAAAGAAAAACAAAGTGGGATGACTTATGCATCCTGACTTTGAAGCTTATAATAAAGCCACAGTATTCAAAACAGCATGGTATTGGCACAAACATAGATGTATTGATCAATGTAATCAAATTGAGAATGCAGAAATAGACCCCCAGATCTAGGGTTGACTGATCTTTGTTAAGGTTCCCAAACCTACCGAAGTGGGTGATAACAGTCTCTTAAACAAATGGAGCTGGGAGAACTGGATATCCATATTCAAAAGAATGAAAGAGAGCCCCTACCACACACCCGACACAAAAATTAACTCAAAGTGGATCAAAGACCTCATATAAGAGACAGTAGCATAAAACACCTAGAAGACAATGTAAGGAATCATCTTCAAGACCCAGAACTAGGAGGTTGCTTCTTAGACCTAACTCCCAGAGCACAAGCAATGAAAGAAACAAAAAAGCAGATAAATTGGAACTCCTCAAAATTAAAAGCTTCTGTACCTCTAAGAAATTTGTCAAAAATGTAAAGATGCAGTCAATTCAATGGGAAAAAAATGTTTGAAGACCATGTATCTTATAAGAGACTGATATCTTGCACATACAAAGAAATCCTAAAACTCAATAATAGTACAGACAGCCCAATTATAAAATGGGCAAAAGATATGAAAAGGCATTTCTCTGAAGAAAAAATACAATTGGCTAAAAAACACATGAATAAATCTTCTTCACTAGCTATTAGGGAGATGTGAATGAAGACCACCATAAGATATCATCTCACACCAATTAGAATGGCTGTCATTAAACAAAGAGAGAATGACAAATGCTGGAGAGGATACTGAGAAATTGAAACTCTTATTCATTGACAGTGAGACTGTATAATGTCACAGCCACTCTGGAGGACAGTTTGGCAGTTCATCACAAAACTAGATATTGAGTTACCATATGATCCAGCAGTTTCACTTCTTGGTATATAACCAGATAATCTGAAAGCAGTGATATGAACAGTTATTTGCACACCAATATTCACAGAGGCATTGTTCACAATTGCCAAGAGACGGAAACCATCCAATTGTCCCTCAACAGATAAGTGGATAAACAAAATGTGGTATATACACATGATGGAATACTATGCAGCAGTAAGAAGGAATGTGCTTGTGAAACATATGACAGCATGGATGAACCTTGAAGGCATAATGCTGAGTGAAATAAGCCAAAGAAACAGAGGTATTGTATGTTACCACTAATGTGAACTCTGTGAAAAATGTAAAATATGTGTCTTAAAAATTACAATATAATGGGTTCTAGAGATAGAACCTAGTGAAGGGAAACAATAATGTAATATGTAAAGGTGTGATAATGAGGGATATCTTAATGGTATGCGAATGGTCAGGAGTGACTGGTACATTAATGGGATTCATCCTTGAGTATTTGCTCCACAGCTGCTCATCGAATTGTGCTTTGAAGGTCTTCACCTTTCTGTATATACCTTGTATTGCATAATAAGGAAAGAACAGAAATTGTTGAACTGTAATCCACTACAATTTTTGAAATTATTTATATGACTGCTTGCTGAGCTGTATATTGAGATATAACACTCTTCTGTATGTATGTTACATTTTACAGTAATGGAAATGGCTGAAGTTGACTTTTGCTCTCTAACTACTTGTGAAATCATACACAGAATGTTATCAGTGTTGTGTATATATGTTAAAATTCACAGTAAAAATGAAGAAAAACACTTGGGTATTTGTACTGCTTGTACCCTTTTCTTGAGTTACTACTCGCCTGGATGTATACATGGTTTTCACATTCATTTATACAAGCCTTTGTTCAAATATTATCCTTTCAAAAGGTCCTATCATTTGATAACTTAAAGTAATTTCCATTTGACTACTCTCAATCCTTCATGACTCCATTATGTGAAATACTTCTTTCAAGATCTTTACACCTCCCAACATTAATGTGATTTACATACATAATGTATCTATTGCCTATATTTTGATTTTTGCTTGAAATATATAAGATCCATGAGGCAGAAAATTTTGTCTTTTTATTCATGTTGCCAAACACATAGATCAGTGAGTAGCACTTAGCAAATATTCAATGAGTATATGTTAGGTAAATAAATTAAATAATGGTGTTCTGAAAACAACCCAGTTTGTAATTGTAAATATAGATATATATAACTGCATATAATTACTTATTAAATATAATATATGTAAATGAATATGAACTGACATAAATATATGAGATAATTTAAGATAAGGTAATCAATGTAGATAGAGAAAATGGATCAAAGGGCAGCACCTTCAAATTCTAGGTGATGAGAAAGAAAACAGAGAACAGAGATGTAAGAAATGGTAAGATGGTAAAACTTGGGTAGCTTTTCTGAAGAAAATATTTTAAGATGAGGAAAGTTTTCATATTGTCCAATGGTTCTCATAAATTTGACAATTTGTGTGAGAAAAGAAGATACAAGAAATGACATTGATATCAGCTGTTTGCATTTTTTATGTTTTTGGAAGAAATTCAGATTGCAGTGTTTTCCTTAAAGAATGAGAGGAGAAGCACTGGTAAGAGTAAAATCATTGGATAGAATTTTACTATAAAAGCAATCAAAGAGAAGATGGCAGACTGGTGAGCTGTATGTTTTAGTTACTCCTCCAGGAAAGTAGGTAGAAAGCCAGGAACTGCGTGGACTGGACACCACAGAGCAATCTGACTTTGGGCATACTTCATACAACACTCACGAAAATGTGGAACTGCTGAGATCAGCGAAATCTGTAAGTTTTTGTGGCCAGGGGACCCGCGCCCCTCCCTGCCAGGCTCAGTCCCGTGGGAGGAGGGGCTGTCAGCTCCGGGAAGGAGAAGGGAGAACTGCAGTGGCAACCCTTATCGGAAACTCATTCTGCTGATCCAAACTCCAACCATAGATAGACGGAGACCAGACACCAGAGAATCTGAGAGCAGCCAGCCCAGCAGGGAGGAGACAGGCATAGAAACAAAACAACACGAAAAACCCCAAAATAAAAGCGGAGGATTTTTGGAGTTCTGGTGAACATAGAAAGGGGAAGGGCAGAGCTCAGGCCCGAGCCTAGGCCCTGAGGCGCATATGCAAATCCCGAAGAAAAGCTGATCTCTCTGCCCTGTGGACCTTTCCTTAATGGCCCTGGTTGCTTTGTCTCTTAGCATTTCAATAACCCATTAGATCTCTGAGGAGGGCCCTTTTTTTTTTTTTAATCCTTTCTTTTTCTAAAAAAATTACTCTAAGAAGCCCAATACAGAAAGCTTCAAAGACTTGCAATTTGAGCAGGTCAAGTCAAGAGCAGAACTAGGAGAGCTCTGAGACAAAAGGCAATAATCCAGTGGCTGAGAAAATTCACTAAACACCACAACTTCCCAAGAAAAGGGGGGTGTCCGCTCACAGCCATCATCCTGGTGGACAGGAAACACTCCTGCCCATCGCCAGCCCCATAGCCCAGAACTGCCCTAGACAACCCAGTGTGATGGAAGTGCTTCAAATAACAGGCACACACCACAAAACTGGGCGTGGACATTAGCCTTCCCTGGAACCTCAGCTGATTGTCCCAGAGTTGGGAAGGTAGAGCAGTGTGAATTAACAAAGCCCCATTCAACCATCATTTCAGCAGACTGGGAGCCTCCCTACACAGCCCAGCAGCCCAGAACTGCCCTGGGGGGACGGCACTCACCTGTGACACAGCACAGTCATCTCTCAACAGAGGACCTGGGGTGCACGGCCTGGAAGAGGGGCCCACTTGCAAGTCTCAGGAGCCATACGCCAATACCAAGGACTTGTGGGTCAGTGGCAGAGACAAACTGTGGCAGGACTGAACTGAAGGATTAGACTATTGCAGCAGCTTTAAAACTCTAGGATCACCAGGGAGATTTGATTGTTAGAGCCACCCCCCCCCTCCCTGACTGCCCAGAAACACACCCCATATACAGGGCAGGCAACACCAACTACACACGCAAGCTTGGTACACCAATTGGACCCGACAAGACTCACTCCCCCACTCACCAAAAAGGCTAAGCAGGGGAGAACTGGCCTGTGGAGAACAGGTGGCTCGTGGACGCCACCTGCTGGTTAGTTAGAGAAAGTGTACTCCACGAAGCTGTAGATCTGATAAATTAGAGATAAGGACTTCAATTGGTCTACAAATCCTAAAAGAACCCTATCAAGTTCAGCAAATGCCACGAGGCCAAAAACAACAGAAAATTGTAAAGCATATGAAAAAACCAGACGATATGGATAACCCAAGCCCAAGCACCCAAATCAAAAGATCAGAAGAGACACAGCACCTAGAGCAGCTACACAAAGAACTAAAGATGAACAATGAGACCATAGTACGGGATACAAAGGAAATCAAGAAGACCCTAGAAGAGCATAAAGAAGACATTGCAAGACTAAATAAAAAAATGGATGATCTTATGGAAATTAAAGAAACTGTTGACCAAATTAAAAAGATTCTGGACACTCATAGTACAAGACTAGAGGAAGTTGAACAACGAATCAGTGACCTGGAAGATGACAGAATGGAAAATGAAAGCATAAAAGAAAGAATGGGGAAAAAAATTGAAAAAATAGAAATGGACCTCAGGGATATGATAGATAATATGAAACGTCCAAATATAAGACTCATTGGTGTCCCAGAAGGGGAAGAAAAGGGTAAAGGTCTAGGAAGAGTATTCAAAGAAATTGTTGGGGAAAACTTCCCAAATCTTCTAAACAACATAAATACACAAATCATAAATGCTCAGCGAACCCCAAATAGAATAAATCCAAATAAACCCACTCCGAGACATATACTGATCACACTGTCAAACACAGAAGAGAAGGAGCAAGTTCTGAAAGCAACAAGAGAAAAGCAATTCACCACATACAAAGGAAACAGCATAAGAGTAAGTAGTGACTACTCAGCAGCCACCATGGAGGCGAGAAGGCAGTGGCATGATATATTTAAAATTCTGAGTGAGAAAAATTTCCAGCCAAGAATACTTTATACAGCAAAGCTCTCCTTCAAATTTGAGGGAGAGCTTAAATTTTTCACAGACAAACAAATGCTGAGAGAATTTGCTAACAAGAGACCTGCCCTACTGGAGATACTAAAGGGAGCCCTACAGACAGAGAAACAAAGAAAGGACAGAGAGACTTGGAGAAAGGTTCAGTACTAAAGAGATTCGGTATGGGTACAATAAAGGATATTAATAGACAGAGGGGAAAAATATGACAAACATAAACCAAAGGATAAGATGGCTGATTCAAGAAATGCCTTCATGGTTATAACATTGAATGTAAATGGATTAAACTCCCCAATTAAAAGATATAGATTCACACAATGGATCAAAAAAAATGAACCATCAATATGTTGCATACAAGAGACTCATCTTAGACACAGGGACACAAAGAAACTGAAAGTGAAAGGATGGAAAAAAATATTTCATGCAAGCTACAGCCAAAAGAAAGCAGGTGTAGCAATATTAATCTCACATAAAATAGACTTCAAATGCAGGGATGTTTTGAGAGACAAAGAAGGCCACTACATACTAATAAAAGGGGCAATTCAGCAAGAAGAAATAACAATCGTAAATGTCTATGCACCCAGTCAAGGTGCCACAAAATACATGAGAGAAACACTGACAAAACTAAAGGAAGCAATTGATGTTTCCACAATAATTGTGGGAGACTTCAACACATCACTCTCTCCTATAGATAGATCAACCAGACAGAAGACCAATAAGGAAATTGAAAACCTAAACAATCTGATAAATGAATTAGATTTAACAGACATATACAGGACATTACATCCCAAATCACCAGGATACACATACTTTTCTAGTGCTCATGGAACTTTCTCCAGAATAGATCATATGCTGGGACATAAAACAAGCCTCAATAAATTTAAAAAGATTGAAATTATTCAAAGCACATTCTCTGACCACAATGGAATACAATTAGAAGTCAATAACCATCAGAGACTTAGAAAATTCACAAATACCTGGAGGTTAAACAACACACTCCTAAACAATCAGTGGGTTAAAGAAGAAATAGCAAGAGAAATTGCTAAATATATAGAGACGAATGAAAATGAGAACACAACATGCCAAAACCTATGGGATGCAGCAAAAGCAGTGCTAAAGGGGAAATTTATAGCACTAAACGCATACATTAAAAAGGAAGAAAGAGCCAAAATCAAAGAACTAATGGATCAACTGAAGAAGCTAGAAAATGAAGAGCAAACCAATCCTAAACCAAGTACAAGAAAAGAAATAACAAGGATTAAAGCAGAAATAAATGACACAGAGAACAAAAAAACAATAGAGAGGATAAATATCACCAAAAGTTGGTTCTTTGAGAAGATCAACAAGATTGACAAGCCCCTAGCTAGACTGACAAAATCAAAAAGAGAGAAGACCCATCTAAACAAAATAATGAATGAAAAAGGTGACATAACTGCAGATCCTGAAGAAATTAAAAAAATTATAAGAGGATACTATGAGCAACTGTATGGCAACAAACTGGATAATGTAGAGGAAATGGACAATTTCCTGGAAACATATGAACAACCTAGACTGACCAGAGAAGAAATAGATGACCTCAACCAACCCATCACAAGCAAAGAGATCTAATCAGTCATCAAAAATCTTCCCACAAATACATGCCCAGGGCCAGATGGCTTCACAGGGGAATTCTACCAAACTTTCCAGAAAGAACTGACACCAATCTTATTCAAACTCTTTCAAAACATTGAAGAAAATGGAACACTACCTAACTCATTTTATGAAGCTAACATCAATCTAATACCAAAACCAGGCAAAGATGCTACAAAAAAGGAAAGCTACCGGCCAATCTCCCTAATGAATATAGATGCAAAAATCCTCAACAAAATACTTGCAAATCGAATCCAAAGACACATTAAAAAAATCATACACCATGACCAAGTGGGGTTTATTCCAGGCATGCAAGGATGGTTCAACATAAGAAAATCAATCAATGTAATACAACACATTAACAAGTCAAAAGGGAAAAATCAATTGATCATCTCAATAGATGCTGAAAAAGCATTTGACAAAATCCAACATCCCTTTTTGATAAAAACACTTCAAAAGGTAGGAATTGAAGGAAACTTCCTCAACATGATAAAGAGCATATATGAAAAACCCACAGCCAGCATAGTACTCAATGGTGAGAGACTGAAAGCTTTCCCTCTAAGATCAGGAACAAGACAAGGATGCCCGCTGTCACCACTGTTATTCAACATTGTGCTGGAAGTGCCAGCCAGGGCAATCCGGCAAGACAAAGAAATAAAAGGCATCCAAATTGGAAAAGAAGAAGTAAAACTGTCATTGTTTGCAGATGTTATGATCTTATATCTAGAAAACCCTGAGAAATCGATGATACAGCTACTAGAGCTAATAAACAAATTTAGCAAAGTAGCGGGATACAAGGTTAATGCACATAAGTCAGTAATGTTTCTATATGCTAGAAATGAACAAACTGAAGAGACACTCAAGAAAAAGATACCATTTTCAATAGCAACTAAAAAAATCAAGTACCTAGGAATAAACTTAACCAAAGATGTAAAAGACCTATACAAAGAAAACTACGTAACTCTACTAAAAGAAATAGAAGGGGACCTTAAAAGATGGAAAAATATTCCATGTTCATGGATAGGAAGACTAAATGTCATTAAGATGTCATTTCTACCCAAACTCATCTACAGATTCAATGCAATCCCAATCAAAATTCCAACAACCTACTTTGCAGACTTGGAAAAGCTAGTTATCAATTTTATTTGGAAAGGGAAGATGCCTCGAATTGCTAAAGACACTCTAAAAAAGAAAAACGAAGTGGGAGGACTTACACTCCCTGACTTTGAAGCTTATTATAAAGCCACAGTTGCCAAAACAGCATGGTACTGGCACAAAGATAGACATATAGATCAATGGAATTGAATTGAGATTTCGGAGGTAGACCCTCAGATCTATGGCCGACTGATCTTTGATAAGGCCCCCAAAGTCACTGAACTGAGTCATAATGGTCTTTTCAACAAATGGGGCTGGGAGAGTTGGATATCCATATCCAAAAGAATGAAAGAGGATCCCTACCTCACCCCCTACACAAAAATTAACTCAAAATGGATGAAAGATCTCAGTATAAAAGAAAGTACCATAAAACTCCTAGAAGATAATGTAGGAAAACATCTTCAAACCTTGTATTAGGTGGCCACTTCCTAGACTTTACACCCAAAGCACAAGCAACAAAAGAGAAAATAGATAAATGGGAACTCCTCAAGCTTAGAAGTTTCTGCACCTCAAAGGAATTTCTCAAAAAGGTAAAGAGGCAGCCAACTCAATGGGAAAAAATTTTTGGAAACCATGTATCTGACAAAAGACTGATATCTTGCATATATAAAGAAATCCTACAACACAATGACAATAGTACAGTCAGCCCAATTATAAAATGGGCAAAAGATATGAAAAGACAGTTCTCTGAAGAGGAAATACAAATGGCCAAGAAACACATGAAAAAATGTTCAGCTTCACTAGCTATTAGAGAGATGCAAATTAAGACCACAATGAGATACCATCTAACACCGGTTAGAATGGCTGCCATTAAACAAACAGGAAACTACAAATGCTGGAGGGGATGTGGAGAAATTGGAACTCTTATTCATTGTTGGTGGGCCTGTATAATGGTTCAGCCACTCTGGAAGTCAGTCTGGCAGTTCCTTAGAAAACTAGATATAGAGTTACCATTTGATCCAGCGATTGCACTTCTCGGTATATACCCGGAAGATCGGAAAGCAGTGCCACGAACAGATATCTGCACGCCAATGTTCATAGCAGCATTATTCACAATTGCCAAGAGATGGAAACAACCCAAATGTCCTTCAACAGATGAGTGGATAAATAAAATGTGGTATATACACATGATGGAATACTACGCGGAAGTAAGAAGGAACGATCTGGTGAAACATATGACAACATGGATGAACCTTGAAGACATAATGCTGAGCGAAATAAGCCAGGCACAAAAAGAGAAATATTATATGCTACCACCAATGTGAACTTTGAAAAATGCAAAACAAATGGTTTATAATGTAGAATGTAGGGGAACTAGCAATAGAGAGCAATTAAGGAAGGGGGAACAATAATCCAAGAAGAACAGATAAGCTATTTAACGTTCTGGGGATGCCCAGGAATGACTATGGTCTGTTAATTTCTGATGAATATAGTATGAGCAAGTTCACAGAAATGTTGCTATATTAGGTAACTTTCTTGGGGTAAAGTAGGAACATGTTGGAAGTTAAGCAGTTATCTTAGGTTAGTTGTCTTTTTCTTACTCCCTTGTTATGGTCTCTTTGAAATGTTCTTTTATTGTATGTTTGTTTTCTTTTTAACTTTTTTTTCATACAGTTGATTTAAAAAAGAAGGCAAAGTTAAAAAAAAAAAAAGAAGAAAAACAAGTAAAAAAAAAAAAGATGTAGTGCCCCTTGAGGAGCCTGTGGAGAATGCAGGGGTAGTCAACTACCACACCTCCATGGTTGCTAACATGACCACAGACATAGGGGACTGGTGGTTTGATGGGTTGAGCCCTCTACCATAGGTTTTACCCTTGGGAAGACAGTTGCTGCAAAGGAGAGGCTAGGCCTCCCTATGGTTGTGCCTAAGAGCCTCCTCCCGAATGCCTCTTTGTTGCTCAGATGTGGCCCTGTCTCTCTAGCTAAGCCAACATGAAAGGTGAAATCACTGCCCTCCCCCATACGTGGGATCAGACACCCAGGGGAGTGAATCTCCCTGGCAACGTGGAATATGACTCCCGGGTAGGAATGTAGACCTGGCATCGTGGGACAGAGAACATCTTCTTGACCAAAAGGGGGATATGAAAGGAAGTGAAATAAGCTTCAGTGGCAGAGAGGTTCCAAAAGGAGCTGAGAGGTCACTCTGGTGGGCACTCTTATGCACACTTTAGACAACCCTTTTTAGGTTCTAAAGAATTGGGGTAGCTGGTGGTGGATACCTGAAACTATCAAACTACAACCCAGAACCCATGAATCTCGAAGACAGTTGTATAAAAATGTAGCTTATGAGGGGTGACAATGGGATTGGGAAAGCCATAAGGACCACACTCCACTTTGTCTAGTTTATGGTTGGATGAGTAGAAAAATAGGGGAAGGAAACAAACAGACAAAGGTACCCAGTGTTCTTTTTTACTTCAATTGCTCTTTTTCACTCTAATTATTATTCTTGTTATTTTTGTGTGTGTGCTAATGAAGGTGTCAGGGATTGATTTGGGTGATGAATGTACCACTATGTAATGGTACTGTAAACAATTGAAAATACGATTTGTTTTGTATGACTGCGTGGTATGTGAATATATCTCAATAAAATGAAGATTAAAAAAAATTAAAAAAAAAATAGATTGGGGTGATGAATGCATGACTATACGATGGTGCTGCGAACAGTTGATTGTATACCATGGATGACTGTGTTATGTGAATATATTTCAATAAAACTGAATTTAATTAAAAAAAAAGCAATCAAAGAAAGGATGCATTAGCTTGAAATGAAAGTAAGATTAGGAGAAGTTTTTCTGTTTTTTTTAAATTTTTGTTTTTTTTAGATAGAAGTGATATTTGCATGTTACTATGCTGGAAAGGATGTTACAAAGAAGAAATAAAACTGATGATATAGGAGAGAGATGGAAGAATCCATCCCTCATAAGAGATGAAAAGGATGAATATTTGTCTATTATGGAGGTAGGTGTGTAGATTTGGTGATGGTGAATAAAAAATAAATCCTTGAGTGAATATAGGAGAGGGCAGATTGAAGTTTTTAAGTGAGAAGTGATGGTATAAATTCTAGTTATTGTATCCAAAGCTGGAAAAATTTGAGAGGCAAAATATTTAATGATAATGTTAGATTATGATTTTAAAACTCCACAAAGCATACTGATAGAATAAATTAATTAATTATTAAAAAATCAAGAAGATACAGCAATTCCTTAAGGAAGAGTTCCAATTAATTAATGTAGACAGACTAAAAGAAGTAGAAAAATCACTATAGGACTACCATAGTAATGTAGAAAAAATCATATATTAGTTCTAAATGTTGAGAAAGAAACTTTGAGACCAGGATTTGAAAAAACCTCAAAATATTGCCCTAAAATATTAACTATAGTGGTAGTTTTAACATATGTGGACAAATTCCCTTGATACTCCTACCTCCAGGAAGCGGAGCATGATTTCCTCCTCCTGATGTGGGCAGGACTTAACAACTGGCTTCTAATGATGAATAGGGAAAGAGAAAATCTGGAAAACAGCCAGACATAAAAGATACCACATGTGGAATACAACAGATCAGGATAACAGGCAATTTCTCATTGGCAACAATACAATTAGGAAGAGAGGGGAGTGATATCTTCAAAGTATTGAAAAATTTATTAGGATAAATATATTTAAAAACTAAGGTAAATATGTATGTGTGTGTGTGTGTGTGTGTGTATACACTGAAAAAAATAATCAGCTGACTGCACAATATTAAGAAATATTAAGAAAGTTTTCAGGCAGAAGGGTATACAGAAATACTTAAGGACACTGCTAATAATAACTACATGGGTTAGTATATAAGATGTTTTTATTGTTACTTTAATCTCTTCAAAGATAACTGAATTTACATAAAAATAAAAATAATATATAAAGGAATTTATGACATGTATATGTACTGGTTTGGATGTATTATGTCCCCCAAAATGTGATTATCTTTGATGCAGTCTTGTGTGGGCAGGAAATGTATTGCTGTTGATTGGGTTGGAGACTTTTGATTGGATGTTTCCATGGAGATGTGATCACTCACCTGTGGGCAAGATCTTTGATTGGATAATTTCCATGGAGGTGTGGCCCTGCCCATTCAGAATGGGCCTTGATTAGTTTACTGCGGTACTATATAAGCTCAGACAGAAGAAGCAAGCTTGCTGCATCAAAGAGGGACACTTTGAACAATGCAAGGAAGCTGAGAGAGTAGCTGCAGATGAGAGACAGTATGAAGACAGCCATTGAAAGCAGACTCCTGCTCCGGAGAAGCTAAGAGATGATGCCTCCAGAGCAACTGAGAGTGACATTTTGAAGAGGAGCTCATGGCCTAGAGAGGAACATCCTTGGAGAAAGTCATTTTGAAACCAGAACTTGGAGCAGATGCCAGTCACATGCCTTTCCAGCTAAGAGAGATTTTCTGGACACCATTGGCTATCCTCCAGTGAAGTTACCCAATTGTTGATGCATTACCTGGGACACTTTATGGCCTTAAGACTATAACTGTGTAACCAAATAAACCCCCTTTATAAAAGCCAATCCATTTATGGTGTCTTGCATTCTGTCAGCATTAGCAAACTAGAACAGTATATAACCAAAATATATGACAAAATTAACAAATGCAAGAGGAGTAAAACAGAAATATAGTACTGTAATACTCATGTATTATATGTAAAGATGGAAAATATCACTTCAGAATGGAGCATGATAAACAAAAATGTATAATTAAATTTTAAAGCTACCTCTAAATTAAAAATTTAAAATTGAAACCAATGTTGTTTTTTTAACAAGATTGATAAATTGCAAAACCTATGCATGCACTGATTACAGAAAAATATGCAAGACACAAAATATTGATATCATGAATGATTCACTGCCATTGATCCTTTAAAGATGCTAATGAATATTATGAATTTAACAATTTAGATGAAATAGACAAATTTTGAAAGACACAGACTACATAAAGACATTCAAGAATTAAGAAAAAAAAACTTAAAAGCCTTATATTTTTCAAGTAACTTGAATTTGTAAGTGGAAGCCTTTCCCCCAAACAAACAATTTCACACAATTTCACTGGTACATTATACCAAAACTTATGATTTCTGCACAATTTTTTATAGAAAATTTAAGATGCAAGATTACTTCTCAAATCATTCTTTGAGGCCAACATATCCTTCTTACCCAAATCAGACTAAGACATGTCAAAAAAAGAAAACTAAAGTCATATATCCTTCAAGAACATAACTGCAGTGTTTATAAACAAATCTTTACAAACCTGTCCAACAGTATATTAAAATGTAATACTCATAATCAGGTAAGGTTTATCCCAAGAATACACAATCTGGTTATCATTTGAAATCCAATTCAAGTCTCTTCAATGAAAGCATGCAAAAGGAGGAAATTGGACCCTTACTGCACAATGTATAAAAAAATTAACTCAAAACAGATCATTGAGCTAAACATATGAGCTAAAATCATAAAAGTCTTAGAAGATAACATAAGGGGAAATATAAAGGACATTATAATAGGCAGTGGATTGTTAGATATGACACTGAGAACATGAGCAATTAAAGAATAAAATAGATCATTTAGATTTCATCAAAATTAAACAGTTCTATACAGAAAAGAACATTATGAAGAAATTGAAAAACATCTTACAAAATGGGAGAAAATATTTGCATATCATATATCTGATAAGAGTTTAATACCAAAAGTATATTAAGAATCTAACAAAAACACAACCAATCCAATTTTAAAATAGCCAAAATAATTTAATAGATAGTTAGTATGCCAAAGAAGATACACAAGTGGGCAATAAGCTCAGGAAAAGAGGCACTACACCATTAACCATTAAAAATGCAAGTCAGAAGCTCAATAACAGAAAATATCAAGTGTTGGTTGGGACATGGAAAAATAAGAACCCTCATATATTGTTCCAGGAGTATAATATGTTGCAAGCTTTTGGAAAACAATTTTGTATTTTCTCCAAAAGTTAAAAATACAATTAACCTGTGAACTGCAAATTCAACTCCCAAGTATATGCCCCAAAGCATTGAACACAAAGTCTTGAACAGATATCTGTATGCCAATTTTTATGGCATCATTATTCGCAACAGTCAAAAGTGTAAGCAACATAGGTGCCCATCAACATATGAACATATAAACAAAATATGATATTGACACATAATAAAATATTCATCCACAGAAAAGGATGAGGTGGGTTCCAGAAGATGGCAGATTAGGAGAGACAGGGCAAAAAAAAAGTCTCCATGGAAAATACTAGATAAAAGACAGAAAGTGATCCAGAGCACCAGTTCCAGGAAGGCACCAGCTAGACAAGGTCTTCTATATCTTCAGGGTCCATGCATTTGATGAAACTGGGAGTCTGTGTTCTGAAATGAGTGGATGAGCCTGCTGGAGAAGTGGTCATCATGCCATCATCTGGGGAAACCAGGGGTTGGCATGTGAAGTCATACTAGTTTTAAAAACCCAAAAGTGGCTGCAGATCTGGCAGCAAGAGCCACACAGTAAAACACAGCAGGAGCTACTTCCCCACAACTTGTGGGCGTGCCTCAATATCTTGCATGGACAATAGCCTCTTGCACACCAACAGCTAATTGTCTCAGAGCTAGGAAGGTGGAGGTCAGCAGGAAAGGGGAAAATAAGCACACCCTATACATCCATCTTCCCAGTGGCCTGAGAACACTCCTGCCTGGTGCCTGGCACCAAAGCCCAGAGCTGTGCCACACAACCCAGTATGGTAGGAAGTGTTTCCAGTAACATGCACACACATCCAAATATCTGGCATGGATGATAGCCTTTTGCACACCTGCAGCTAACTGTCTCAGATCTAGGAAGGTGGAGGTCAGTGTAAAAGGAGAAAATAACCATGCCCTATAGAGCCATCTTCCCAGTGGCCTGAGAATACTCCTGCCTGGAACCCAGCACTACAGCCCAGAGCTCTGCTGCACAACCAGAATAGTGGGAAGTGTTTCCAGCAACATGCACACATGCCCAAATAGCTGGTGTGGATGATAGAGTTTTGCATACCCACAGCTAATTTTCCCAGAGCCAGGAAGATGGAGGTGTGTGAGAGGGGGAAATTAACATGCCCCACACAACCATGCTTTCAGTGGGCTGGGAATGCACCTATATGACCCCACCACCCAGAACTTCTTTTAGGGGGCTGTACTCACTTGTGACATAGCACAGTCTTCCCTCAGCAGATGCCCTAGGAGGACATGGCTTGGTAGAGGGACCCACAGGGAAGTGCTAGGAACCACACACCAGTAACAAGGACTGGTGGGTCAGTGGCAGACACAAACTGTTGTGAGAGTGAACTGAAGTTTAGACTCCTGCAACAGCTTTAAATATCCAGGAACAACTGGGAGATTTGATTATTAAAGCCACCCTCACTTTCTAACCACTCAGACACACCCTGAATTCAGGGTAGTCAGCACCAACTACTCACAGAAACTTGGTGCACTAATTGGACCCCCACAAGATTCAGAACCCCGGTCACCACAAAGACAAATTTGGGGAGAACTGGCTTGAGGGGAATAGGTGGCTCACAGACACCACCTGCACCTTAGTTAGAGAAAGTGTACTCCACCAAGCTGTCAATCTGACAAATTAGAGATAATTATTCTAATTAGCCTACATATCCTAAAAGAACCCTATCAAGTTAAGCAAATGCCAAGAGGCCAAAAACAACAGAAAGTTTTAAAGCATTTGAAGAAACCAGATGATATGGATAACCCAAACCCAAATACCCAAATCTAAAGATCAGAAGAGACATAGTACTTGGAGCAATTAATCAAAGAACTAAAGACAATGAGAGCATGGCACAGGATATAAAGGACATGAAGAAGACCCTAGAGGAGCATAAAGAAGAAATTGTGAGTAAATAAAAAAAAGATGATCTTATGGAAATAAAAGAAACTGTCAACCAAATTAAAAAGATTCTGGGTACTCAAAGTATTAGATTAAAGGAAGCTAAACAGTGAATCAGTGACCCTGAAGATGACAGAATGTAAAGTGAAAGAACAAAAGGAAGAATGGGGGAAAGAATTGGAAAAATTGAAATGGACCTCATGGATATGATAGACAACATAAAACATCTAAATATAAGAGCGACTGGTGTCTTAGAAGGGGAAAAGAAGGGTAAAGGTCTAGGAAGAATATTCAAAGAAATTGTTGGGGAAAACTTCCCAAAACTCCTAAACAATATAAATAAACAAATCACAGATGCCCAGCAAAATCCAAAGAGAATACAACCAAATAAACCCACTCCAAGATATATTCTGATCACATTGTCAAATACTGAAGAGAAGAAGAAGTTCTGAAAGCAGCAAGAGAAAAGCAACACACCATTTACAAAGGAAACAACATAAGACTAAGTAGTGACTACTCAGTGGACACCATGGAGGTGAGAAGGCAGTGGCATGACATATTCAAAATTCTGAAAGAGAAAAACTGCCAACCATGGATTCTTTACTGAGCAAAGCTCTCCTTCAAATTGAGGAAGGGCTTAAATTTTTCACAGACAAACAAATGCTGAGAGAATTTGCTAACAAGAGACCTGCCCTACTTGATACTAAAGGAAGACCTACTGACAGAGAAACAAAGAAAGGAGAGAGAGAGATGGAGAAAGGTTCAGTACTAAAGAGATTCACTATTTTACATTAAAGGACATTAAGAGAGAGAGGGAAAAATATATCTGACAAACATAAACCAAAGCATAGGATGACTGATTCAAGAAATGCCTTCACAGTAATAACATTGAAAGTAAATGGATTAAACTCCCCAATTTAAAAACATATATTGGCAGAATGGATCAAAAAATATGAACCATCGAACCATCAGTATGTTGCATACAAGAGACTCATCTTAGACACAGGGACACAAAGAAATTGAAAGTGAAAGGATGGAAAAAATATTTCATGCAAGCTACAGCCAAAAGAAAGCAGGTGTAGCAATATTAATATCAGATAAAAGAGACTTTAAATGCAAGCATGTTATGAGAGACAAAGAAGACCACTACACACTAATAAAAGGGACAATTCAACAAGAATAAATAATCATAAAGGTTTATGAACCCAATCCATGTGCCTCAAAATACATGAGACAAACATTGGCAAAACTAAAGGAAGCAATTGATGTTTTCACAGTAATTGTGGGAGACTTCAACACATCACTGTGTCCTATAGATAGACCAACCAGAGAGAAGACCAATAAGGAAATTTAAAACCTAAACAATCTAATAAATGAACTTAAATCAACAGATATTTATCAAACATTACATCCCAAGTCACCAGGATACACATTCTTCTCTAGTGCTCATGGAACTTTCTCCAGAATAGATCATATACTGGGACATAAAACAAGCCTCAATAAATTAAAAAACTGAAATTATTGAGAGCACATTCTCTGATCACAATGGAATACAATTAGAAGTCAATAACCAGCAGAGACTTAGAGAATTCAAAAACACCTGGAGGTTAAACAGCACACTCCTAAACAATCAGTGGGTTGAAGAAGAAATAGCAAGAGAAATTGCTAAATAAATAGTGATGAATGAAAATGAGCACACAACATATTAAAACCTATGGGAGGCAGCCAACTCAATGTGAAAAAATTTTTGGAAACTGTATCTGAAAAAAGACAGATATCTTGCATATATAAAGCAATCCTACAACTGAATGACAATAGTACAGACAGCCCAAATATAAAATAGGCAAAAGATATGAAAAGACAGTTCTCTGCAGAGGAAATACAAATGTCAAAAAAACACATGAAAAAAAGGTTAAGCTTCACTAGTTATTAGAGAGATACAAATTAAGACCACAATGAGATACCATCTCACACCAATTAGAATGGCTGCCATTAAACAAACAGGTAGCTACAAATGCTGGAGAGGATGTGGAAAAATTGGAACTCTTATTCATTGCTGTGGAACTGTAGAATGGTTCAGCCACTGTGGAAGACAGTCTGGCAGTTCTTTAGAAAATTAGATATAGAGTTACCCTTCAATCCAGCTATTTCACTTCTCAGTGTATACCCAGAAGATCTGAAAGCAGTGACATGAATAGACATTTACATGCCATAGCAGCAATATTCACAATTTCCAAGAGATGGAAACAACCCAAATGTCTTTCAACAGATGAGTGGATAAATAAAATCTGGTATATACTCACAATAGAATGCTACACAGCAGTAAGAAGGAACAATGTTGTGAAACATGACAACATTGAAGAACCTTGAATACATAATGCTGAGCAAAATAAGCTGGACAGAAAAAGAGAAATATTATATGCTACTACTATTGTGAACATTGAAAATGTAAGATAAATTATTAATAATGTAGAATGTAGGAGACCTAGTGATACATTGCAAATAGTGAAGGGGGAATGATAATCTAATAAGAACAGATAAGTTATCATGGGTAAATTTAATGTTCTGGGAATGCCTAGGAATGGCTACAGTTTCTTAATTTCTGGTGGGTATTGTAGAAACGAGTTCACAGGAATGTTTTCTTAGGTTATGTGTCTTTCTTTTACCTTTGCTGGGTTATAGTCTGTATATTTTCTTGGAGTAGAATAGGAACATGTTGGAAGTAATGTAGTTATTTTAGGTTTGGTGTCTTTTTCTTATTCCTTTGTTTTGTTTGTTTGAAATTTTTTTTATTGTATGTTTTTTTAAAAAAATTTTAATATAGTTAATAGTTAATTAAAAAAACTGAAAAAAAAAATGCAGAGCCACCCTGAGGAGCTGGGAAAAAAAATGCAGAGGTGTTGAGCTTCCCCACCTGGATTGTTGCTGATGTGCTCACAATTAGTGAGGAGTGGCAGCTTAATGTGCCAAACCCTCTGTCATGGGACTTGCCCTTGGGAAGCCTGTTGTCGCAAAGGAGAGTCTAGGCCTGCTTATAACTGTGCGTAAGTATCTCAACCTGAATGCCTCTTTGTAGCTCAGATGTGGCCCTCTCTCTCTAGCTAAGCCAACTTGGCAGGTGAAATCACTTTCCTCTACATGGGATCTGATACCTAGGGGTGTAAATTTCCCTGGCAACATGAAATATGACTCCTGGGGAGGAATATAGACCTGGTATTGAGGGATGGAGAACATCTTGACCAAAAGGGGGAGGTGAAATGAAATGAAACAAAGTTTCAGTTGCTGAGACATTCCAAAAGGAGCTAAGAGGTCAATCTGGTTGGCATTCTCATGCAAAATATAGATAACTCCTTCTTGGGTTTAATAAATTGGAATAGCTAGTAGTAAATACCTGAAACTATCAAATTACAACCCAGTAGCCTTGAATCTTGAAGACAATTGTATTACATTGGTGCTTACAAGGGGTGACAATGTGATTGTTAAAGCCCTGTGGATCATGCTCCCCTTTATCTAGTTTATGTATGGATGAGCAGAAAAATGGTGAAAAAAAAGAAAAGGAAAGGAAATGTAGGGCAGGGGGGACAATTTGGGTGTCCTGTTTTTACTCTTAACATTTTATTCTTACTTTCACTTTTTTCTGGTACAAGGAAAATGCTAAAAATAATAGATTGGGGTGTTGAATGAAAAACTATATGATAGCAATGTGATCAATGGATGATTGTATGGTATGTGAATAAATCTTAATAAAAAATAAAAATAAATAAAAAATAAGAAAGAATGAAGCTCTGATACATGCTGAAACATGGATCAACCTTGAAGATATAATGTTGAGTGAAATAAAAGAGATGCAAAAGGACAAATATTGTATGATTTTACTGATATGGAATACCTAGAATAAGCAAATTCATAGTGGTAGAAAATAGATTGCCAGTTACCAAAAGCAGAGCAAGGGGATGAAGAATTATTACTTAATGGGTACCAAGTTTCAGTTTAGGTTAAGGAAAAAGCTTTGGTTGCTGACAGTGGTGATAGTACAAAGTTGTGAATGTAATTAATATCACTGCATTGTATACATACTGTTAAAATGGGCAATTTTGTATTGTGTATGTTACCAAAATTTATAAAAATAGAAAAAAATCAATGAATATAAAACCATGTATAGTCATCTCAATGCATGCAAAAATCTAGTAAAATGAAACAAGTATTCCTTATTGTAACACTCAGAAAACAAGGAATAGATAGGAATTACTTCACCCTTGCAAAGGACATCTACAAAAACCATGCATATAGTATTACTTTTAATGGTAACAGACAAAATTATTTCTAACATATGGAAAAAGACCAGGATTGAGGCTCACTACTTTAATTCAACTGTATATTGGAGGAATTGGTCAGTGTAGTCAGTAAAAATAAAAAAAAGCATTCAGTTTGAAAAGGCGAAGTAACACTGACTTTATTTTTGATGGCATGATCACCTATTTAGGATATTTGATTGAAATTACATAAGAGTACTAGAACAAATGAGCTTAGCTAGAGTGCAGAGAACAAATTCAATATTAAAAAATCATAATCCTGCTAGAAAAATCAGAAATTGATATTTTAAAAAAATCACTTGCAATAGCATCAAATTTATGAAATACATAGAAGTCAATCTAAAATAAGAGCACATTGAAAACTATAAAATATTGCTTTGAGAAATTAAGGAAGACTTGGTTCATGATTCTGGAGTCTCAATATTGATAAAATATTAATTCTCTCAAAACTGGTTTAGAGATTCAACTCAATTCCAATCAAAATTTCAGAAGCATTTTTATAAATAGTAATCAAGAAACTGATTCTAAACTCAGTAAAAGAATACAAAGGAAATAGAAGCACTATGCAAAAAATAAGTTAACTTTGATGCATAACTCACATCATAAAAGGAAAAATAACTAAAAATGGTTCATAAAGTTAAATGTTGCTTAAAACCATAAATTTCTAGAAGACAAGATATGAGAAAACTTTTGTGACTTGGGGAAACAAAATATTTATTTTAATAGAAAAGCAAATTCTGTAGCAATAAAAACGCAACTGATAAATTATACTTCATCAAAATTAAAATGTCTGTGCTTCAAAAGTCTCTGTTAAGTGAATGAAAAGAAGCCAAAGAGATAGAGAAAACACTTTCAAATTATAGTATTCAAAAAAGACTTTATCAAATATATGTAAAGAACTTTAAAAAATTCAATAACAAGGAAACGAAGAAGCAAAGTTTAAACACTGGGCAAAATACTGGAATAGACGCTGCACTAAAGAGGATATACAGATGATGATTAAAACACATCAAAAGTTTAAACATCATTAGTCAGAAGGGAAGAGCAAATTAAAACAGCAATTGGGTATCATGATCTAACTGCTAGCATGGTTGGAGTTAAAAAGATGGACTATACAAAGTATTGGCAAGATATAGGAAAATTGAAACTTTCTGATGCTGCAAATAGTACTACCACTTTACAAAACAGTTTGACATTTAAAATCCTGACACTTACCATATGATAAAGCCATTTCATTTTTAGTAATTTAACCACTGGAAAAGAAATATATGATCATAGAAGACTTGTACACAAATATTCAGCTTTGTTTAATTAGCCACAAACTGCAAAACAAAGCAAAACAAGTGTTTATCAATGGGTCAATGGATAAACACAATGAATTTTCAAACACATTATGTATACATACAATGGAATACCACTCAGCAATTTAAAAATAATCAACTTTTGGGACATTCCACAAAATTTGTTGTTAAGACACAACAAATCAATTGATTTGGAAATTAAGACAGGTTCCCAACCACTTTTGGTCTCCTCATGCTTCTGAATCAACAGGTTATGAAGAGAGTTGCTATACTGCTGGGATTATTGAGCCTGACTATTAAGAGGAAATTTGACTTCTATTGCACAATTGCGGTAAGGAGGGCATGTATGGAATATAGGAGATCCTTTAGGAAGTCTCTTAGTACTACTATGGTCTTTTACTAAAGTCAGTGGAAAACTACAACAACCCAATACAAGCAGGACTACTACTGGCCCATACCCTTCAGAAATGAAGTTTAGGTTTACCCCATTAGGAAAGAAAACATTATCATCTGAGGTGACCAATGAGAGAAAAGTAAATATGGAATGACCAGTTGAATATGGTAGCTACGAATAACACCTTGAGTACATGACAATTTGCAGAATGTGGATTGTAGGTCTTTTGAGTTTTTTATTCCTTATTTTGCTATGAATATGTGTGTATGTTTATGTAGATCTTGCATGTGTCTATGCATGTTTGTGTTTTAGCTTGCCAGGACTCCTATAATAAAATACAGCAAGCTGTCTGACTTTAAACCACAATTTATTGGCTCTTAATTGGGAGACAGAAGCCCCAAATCTAAGTATCAGCAGACCAAGTCTTTCATGTTGTGGTGGCATGCTGGTAGTCAATCACTGCCTCTATCATAGGTCAAGCTGTCTCTTTCTATCTCTTTCAGTGACTTGTGCATCTGTGTCTAAGTTTCGTTTACTCATAAATACCAGTTAAACCAGATTAAATCCCATCCTGATTCAGTTTGGCTTCATCTTAATGGATTCTTCAAAGATTCTATTTGTAAATGGGTTGATACCTACAGGACCAGGAGTGAGGGCTTGAACATGACTTCATGATGGACATGAATAATTCAATCTACTACAGCATGTGTATATATAAATATAATATTTTTGTATTCTACCTCACATCATATTATCACATTAGTTGTATTAAATCTGCATCATAGTATATAAGTTACAGAGTAACAAGCAGAAGAGTGAACAGCACTCAAGGAATGGCATTTTCTTCTGGGGAAAAGATTTGTTCAATTTTGGTTGCATACAGGAAAATTGTATCATGTTAATGGAAGTATGACTTTATTATTTTCTTTATTTGGAGATTAGGTAAGCTTTAAGAAGATGTGTATGGATACCAAGTTAAAGGATAGGCAGTGATGGTTAATTTTATGTGCAAACTTGGCTAGATTAAGATATCTACTTGATTGGTCAAATAGTGGCTTATATGTTGCTCTGCAGGTATTTTGGAGATAGCATACGATCTATGATCAGATGACTTAAAGGGGATTACTGTTGATAAAATGGGTAGGCCTGTTTGAATTGTTTGGTGCATTTAAGAGCAAATAAATTTATAGCTCCATAGAGAAGAAACTCTGCCTCAAGTATACACACTCTACTCCTCTTTAAGTTTCCAGCTTGATGGCATCCCATACTGATTTCATTCCCAACACTACAACATCAACTACTACCAGAATTTTCAGCCTCCACAATGCTCTCCATAATTTGGATTTGCCAACCCCAACAATTGCGTGAGTCAATTCCTTAAGATACATCTCTTAAAATCCTACTGGTTCTGAGGAGTTTGTGGTGCCAGCAAAAAGTAGCTGCAACACCATGGCAGTGACTATGTCCTGAGGTGCTGGGCAGACCCATTGGACCTGTGCCTGCTGGGCCTCCTACCTGAGGGAATTGAGAACAAGATATGGAATAATTGGTTTGAAAACTATGGTAACTCATCCTATGGGGAAATAGATGGCTACACATAGTCCTCCTGGGGGCTTTGGATTGCCAACTCCTACTCAAGCTGAAAAGAAATCAAGAACCTGAGCCCAGCACACTGTACCTTTTGCCATATCCTGGCTGCTTTCCACCACTCTGCTTGATGAAGTGTTCAAAATTGGGAATGTTGACAGTTCAAGTCACTATCATGGGCATAATCAGACATGCATAGAAGGCTCCAACCAACATTGTTTACAAAATAGATAACATGACAGCTGCATCCAAGGATGTTCACCAGTGGATTGACACAGATGATGCAAGCTATGAACTGTAGTTCCTCCAGAAACACATGTGAAAGTGGCTGGCCACCTGAGATCTTTTCAGAACAAAAAAGCCTGGTAACCTTTAAGATCATGCCCCTGGAGGATATGAATGAGTTCACCACACATATTCTGGAAGTACTCAATGCACACATGACATAAGAAAATCCCACAACCAGCCATCAGCAAGGAGAACACCTATCAGCATTCCAGGAATGGGTGAAGCATGGAACTTTGGTGGAAATAAGTTCATGCCAGACAATGGCCTCGCTGTGGCCCAAAACCAGTTGCTGAGTTTGGTAAAATCTTGACCAAGACCTGAAGGATTGACCTTTCATGGTCTCAAGAACAAGCTACAACACATGACTGTAGCCTCAATCAAGCAATCTGTGGATTTTCTTAGCAATGAGGGACACATCTATTCGACTGTGGACAGTCATTTTAAATCCACAGATGCAGAATGACTGGATCTAATTGGGTATCTGAGATCTTTTTAGCTAGGCCTATTTTCACAATCTGTTGTCTCTAGCTGTGCATAAGTTTGGCCAGTTGACTTATAAGAAGTAGATCTTTTCTATAAAAAGTCTCACTTTTGTACAAAGTAAGTGCATCCATTTGTTTAATAAAACAATTTCCTTGTTGCAGTAAAAAAAAAATCCTATTTGTTCTATTCCTCTGGAGAACACTGGTACACCACTCTTTGTATTATTTATTTTTTCAAAATTACATTTTTATAAATTGTGTATTCAATAACATAAGTTTATCACTTATGAATTTACCTTTTAAATCCTATAATTTCTAAAAATCAACAAAACTCTAGTGTCCTTTCATTCCAACTTGCAAGACTCCATTTGAATCTTGTAGGATAGGTTTTGTGGTATCAATATCCCCCAAATTTTGTTTATCTGATGGTGTTTTAGTTTCTCTGTCATTTTTGAAGAACGGTTGTGTTGGATATAGAATTATTAGTTGAAGCGTTTTGGGGGGCACTTTAAATATGTCATTCTACTGACTTTGGGCCTTCATTTTTTGGCTGTTAATCTTATTGTGAATCACTTGTACATAATGAGTCACTTCTTTCTTATTATACTTTCAAGATTCTCTCTTTGTCTCTGACTTTAAAATGTTTGATTATCATATATTGGTGTGGCTTTTTTTTAATTTTTCCTGCTTGGAGTTCTTTGAGATTTTGGATATATGGAATTAGTTATTTCATCAAATTTAGGAAGTTTGTGACCATTACTTCTGATATTCTTTCTGTCCCTTTCTTTCTTTCTCTTTCTTCTGGAACACCTATGATTCTTATGTCAGTCTACTTGATGGTGCTTGGTTCTCTTAGGTTCTGTTCACCTTTTTCCTTCTATTTTCCTTTCTTATCAGTCTACATATTTTCAATTTTCCAGTCTGCAGATTTGCTGATTCTTTCTTCTGTCTGGTCAAATCAGCACTTCATTTATTTTTTACTAGAGAAGTTCTAGGTTTACTGAACAATCATGCATAAAATACAGGATCCCCTTACACCACCCTATTATTAGCACTATACATTAGTATAGTACAATTGTTACAATTGATAGCACATTTTATAATTGTAGTATTAACTATAGTCCATTATTTAAATTAGGGTTCACTGTGTACGGTACTTTAATAGATTTTTTAAATATTTTCATTCTTTTACCATATATATACCTTATAATTATGTTCAGATATATATTTCAGTGCTGTTAATTACATTTACAACTTTGTGCTGCTATCACAACCATCCATTAACAAAACATTTCCACCATTCCAAATATTAACCCTGTACATTATAAGTATAACTTGTGGAGATAGGGAATGGGAAGTCAATCTGCTCTTGAACTGTTCTGGTGAATTTCTTAATTTCAGTTATTGCAGTTTTCAGTTCCATACTTTACATATAGTTGTTTTTAATAATTTTATCTCTTTATTGATATTTTTATTTTGTTCATATATTTTCCTGATTTATAATAGTGCTTTGTCCACGATTTGTTTTAGCTCTTGAATATTACAAATAAATTAGAAAAGGCAAACAAGTTGATAACTAAATGACTACCTCCAAATAAAAAATGAAAAAGACAAAATTTATTAACATGAATTCACAGAACTGAAAAAACAAATCACCGGGAAATGATAAAAGATGTTAAATATTGTTCTAGTTTGCTAATGCTGCCTTTTTGCAAAACACCAGAAATGGATTGGCTTTTATAAAAGGGGTTTAATTTGGCTACACAGTTACAGTCTTAAGGTCATAAATTGTTCAAGGTAACACATCAATTGGTACTTTCACTGAAGGATGGCCAATGGCATCTGGAAAACCTCTGTTAGCTGGAAAGGCACATGGCTGACATCTGCACCAAGTTCTGGTTTCAAAATCACTTTCTCCCAGAGCATTCCCTTCTAGGCTGCAGCTCCTCAAAAATGTCACTCTTAGTTGCTCTTGGGGCATTTGTCCTTTCTTAGCTTCTCTGGAACAAAAGTCTGTTTTCAAAGGCCATCACCAAAATGTTGCTCTGTAAGCTGAAGCTCCTCTCTCAGCTCCTGTGCATTCTTCAAAGCATCCCTCTTGGCTATAGCAAGCTTGCTCATTCTGTCTTAGCTTGTATAGGGCTCCAGTGAACTAATCAAGGCCCATGCAGAATGGGTATGGCCACACCTCCATGTAAATTATCCAGTGAAAGATCTCACCCACAGTTGAGTGATCACATATCCACAGAAACATCCAACCAAAAGTCTCCAACCCAATCAACACCAATACATTTCCTGCCCACACAAGACTGCTTCAAAGATAATGGCATTTCGGGAGACATAATACATCCAAACTAGCACAAATATTATCAGAAGTATTTGGTATACAATGTCATACCCATCAAATTTACAAACACTTAAAAATCTAATACTTTGAAATATTAGAAAGAATGTACAAAATAGAAAAAGTCATACCCCTCTGGGGAGTACAAATTTGTATTTTATTGGAGCATAAATTGGTACCAAGAATTTGGAAAGCAAGTTGGTAATTTCTACCTATTGATTTGTGCATACCCTACAACTAAGCAATTCCATATCTAGGAATATCTTTGTAAACTACAGAAACTTTCTCACAATTAGGGAAATTCGTATGTACACAAATGTTAGTTTGATTGATTTACTAATTTCCTAAACTGGAATATACTCATCAGATTTCAAAATCAAGTTTATGTTAGATGTATACACATTTTTAAATTTTTCCCTGTTTTTCTAATGTGTGTAAGAAAATATCTTCTGATATTCTTGAATATAATACCTTATTATGCACATTTCTTTATTTACATAATTTTCTGTGCAATTTTGTTTGCTTTTACACATTTAGACAAATTATGCATGTACATTGTTTTTTCACATTTTAAAATTACAAAATGAATCTCTCCTACCCAAGAAACAATCAATATTATCTTTCAACTTAGTGTCTTTTCTTCCAGAAATTTTAAAATAGTTTTTTCTGATATGGAAATGGGGAAAATTTTGCATGTTGTGTGTGTATGTAAGTATATTTTTGAGTAGTTAGAATATTTGCCAAATATATTGGAACTTGTATTTTTTTCCTAGCTAACAATACTATCATCATTATTATGTTTATATTAAAAAAACTTCTGAATTAAATTTGTCTTCACCATTTTTTATAATGAAAGTATTACAAGAAATATTTAGAAGTGTAAAAAATATATTTAATAGCCATAACTCTCCAATATTCCAATCCTTCAGTGTAATTTATCAAATTCAATGACTTTTTATTCTAATTGCTGGTTTTTGTCACTTTCTTAACTCTATTTGATAATATTATTAATCTATAATTTATTCTTTCCAATTTAAAATCCAGCATTTAATTTTCTATTATGCAATTTGAGACTAGCAAATACATAGGTAATGGACTCCACTCCCTCCTTTTTGGAAAATCTTCCCTAGAAAATTGTGTGGTTCTTAGACAATATACCATGTATAAATACAGAAATACATACAGAATTGAAATACAAGAAGCATTCATAATAGCCAACAATTGGAAACAATCCACTTGTCCATCAATGAGGAATGTATAAACAAATTGTGGTGTGTGCATACAGTGGAATATTACCCAACAATTAAAAAATGAGATACTGGTACATCACATTATACAGATACATGACAAATTTTCTTCTAAAATATGCTTTGCTAGGTCATTTAAGTCAGACTGAAAGTATTACATATAGTATGTTGATTTATATGAATTTTCAGAATAGGTGAAACTAATCTATAATTTTAGAAATAAAAACACTGGTTACCTCTGAAGAATATTGATTAAAAATCTACATGAAAGTTACAGTTGTAAAAATGTGTAAAAATAGGAAAAGCATATAGTTGATGGCAGAGTGGTGAGCTGTAAGTTTTAGTTACTCCTCCAGGAAAGTAGGTAAAAAGCCAGGAACTGCATGGACTGGACACCACAGAGCAATCTGTCTTTGAGCATACTTCATACAACACTCATGAAAATGTCGAACTGCTGAGATCAGCGAAATCTGTAAGTTTTTGCGGCCAGGGGACCCGCGCCCCTCCCTGCCAGGCTCAGTCCCGTGGGAGGAGGGGCTGCCAGCTCCGGGAAGGAGAAGGGAGAACTGCAGTGGCTGCTCTTATCGGAAACTCATTCTACTGATCCAGACTCCAACCATAGATAGACTGAGACCAGACACCAGAGAATCTGAGAGCTGCCAGCCCAGCAGAGAGGAGACAGGCATAGAAAAAAAAAAAAAAAATAACACGAAAGACTCCAAAATAAAAGCAGAGGATTTTTGGAGTTCTGGTGAACACAGAAAGGGGAAGGGCGGAGCTCAGGCCTTGAGGTGCATATGCAAATCCCGAAGAAAAGCTGATCTCTCTGCCCTGTGGACCTTTCCTTAATGGCCCTGGTTGCTTTGTCTCTTAGCATTTCAATAACCCATCAGATCTCGGAGGAGGGCCCTTTTTTTTTTTTTTTTTTTAAATCCTTTTTTCTTTTTCTAAAACAATTACTCTAAGAAGCCCAATACAGAAAGCTTCAAAGAAATGCAATTTGGGCATGTCAAGTCAAGAGCAGAACTAAGAGAGCTCTGAGACAAAAGGCAATAATCCAGTGGCTGAGAAAATTCACTAAACACCACAACTTCCCAAGAAAAGGGGGGTGTCCACTCACAGCCACCATCCTGGTGGACAGGAAACACTCCTGCCCATCGCCAGCCCCATAGCCCAGAGCCGCCCCAGACAATCCAGTGTGACGGAAGTGCTTCAAATAACAGGCACACACCACAAAACTGGGCGTGGACATTAGCCTTCCCTGCAACCTCAGCTGATTGTCCCGGACTTGGGAAGGTGGAGCAGTGTGAATTAACAAAGCCCCATTCAGCCATCATTTGAGCAGACTGGGAGCCTCCCTACACAGCCCAGCAGCCCAGAACTGCCCTGGGGGGATGGCACTCACCTGTGACATAGCACAGTCATCCCTCAACAGAGGACCCGGGGTGCACGGCCTGGAAGAGGGGCCCACTTGCAAGTCTCAGGAGCCATACGCCAATACCAAGGACTTGTGGGTCAGTGGCAGAGACAAACTGTGGCAGGACTGAACTGAAGGATTAGACTATTGCAGCAGCTTTAAAACTCTAGGATCACCAGGGAGATTTGATTGTTAGGGCCACACCCCCTCCCCGACTGCCCAGAAACACGCCCCACATACAGGGCAGGCAACACCAAATACACACGCAAGCTTGGTACACCAATTGGGCCCCACAAGACTCACTCCACCACTCACCAAAAAGGCTAAGCAGGGGAGAACTGGCTTGTGGAGAACAGGTGGCTCGTGGACGCCACCTGCTGGTTAGTTAGAGAAAGTGTACTCCACGAAGCTGTAGATCTGATAAATTAGAGATAAGGACTTCAATAGGTCTACAAACCCTAAAAGAACCCTATCAAGTTCAGCAAATGCCACGAGGCCAAAAACAACAGAAAATTATAAAGCATATGAAAAAACCAGACGATATGGATAACCCAAGCCCAAGCACCCAAATCAAAAGACCAGAAGAGACACAGCACCTAGAGCAGCTACTCAAAGAACTAAAGATGAACAATGAGACCATAGTACGGGATATGAAGGAAATCAAGAAGACTCTAGAAGAGCATAAAGAAGACATTGCAAGACTAAATAAAAAAATGGATGATCTTATGGAAATTAAAGAAACTGTTGACCAAATTAAAAAGATTCTGGACACTCATAGTACAAGACTAGAGGAAGTTGAACAACGAATCAGTGACCTGGAAGATGACAGAATGGAAAATGAAAGCATAAAAGAAAGAATGGGGAAAAAAATTGAAAAAATAGAAATGGACCTCAGGGATATGATAGATAATATGAAACGTCCAAATATAAGACTCATTGGTGTCCCAGAAGGGGAAGAAAAGGGTAAAGGTCTAGGAAGAGTATTCAAAGAAATTGTTGGGGAAAACTTCCCAAATCTTCTAAACATAAATACACAAATCATAAATGCTCAGCGAACTCCAAATAGAATAAATCCAAATAAACCCACTCCAAGACATATACTGATCACACTGTCAAACACAGAAGAGAAGGAGCAAGTTCTAAAAGCAGCAAGAGAGAAGCAATTCACCACATACAAAGGAAACAGCATAAGACTAAGTAGTGACTACTCAGCAGCCACCATGGAGGCGAGAAGGCAGTGGCACGATATATTTAAAATTCTGAGTGAGAAAAATTTCCAGCCAAGAATACTTTATCCAGCAAAGCTCTCCTTCAAATTTGAGGGAGAGCTTAAATTTTTCACAGACAAACAAATGCTGAGAGAATTTGCTAACAAGAGACCTGCCCTACTGGAGATACTCAAGGGAGCCCTAAAGACAGAGAAACAAAGACAGGACAGAGAGACTTGGAGAAAGGTTCAGTACTAAAAAGATTCGGTATGAGTACAATAAAGGATATCAATAGAGAGAGGGGAAAAATATGGCAATCATAAACCAAAGGATAAGATGGCTGATTCAAGAAATGCCTTCACGGTTATAACGTTAAATCTAAATGGATTAAACTCCCCAATTAAAAGATATAGATTTGCAGAATGGATCAAAAAAAATGAACCATCAATATGTTGCATACAAGAGACTCATCTTAGACACAGGGACACAAAGAAACTGAAAGTGAAAGGATGGAAAAAAATATTTTATGCAAGCTACAGCCAAAAGAAAGCAGGTGTAGCAATATTAATCTCAGATAAAATAGACTTCAAATGCAGGGATGTTTTGAGAGACAAAGAAGGCCACTACATACTAGTAAAAGGGGCAATTCAGCAAGAAGAAATAACAATCGTAAATGTCTATGCACCCAATCAAGGTGCCACAAAATACATGAGAGAAACACTGGCAAAACTAAAGGAAGCAATTGATGTTTCCACAATAATTGTGGGAGACTTCAACACATCACTCTCTCCTATAGATAGATCAACCAGACAGAAGACCATTAAGGAAATTGAAAACCTAAACAATCTGATAAATGAATTAGATTTAACAGACATATACAGGACATTACATCCCAAATCACCAGGATACACATACTTTTCTAGTGCTCATGGAACTTTCTCCAGAATAGATCATATGCTGGGACATAAAACAAGCCTCAATAAATTTAAAAAGATTGAAATTATTCAAAGCACATTCTCTGACCACAATGGAATACAATTAGAAGTCAATAACCATCAGAGACTTAGAAAATTCACAAATACCTGGAGGTTAAACAACACACTCCTAAACAATCAGTGGGTTAAAGAAGAAATAGCAAGAGAAATTGCTAAATATATAGAGACGAATGAAAATGAGAACACAACATGCCAAAACCTATGGGATGCAGCAAAAGCAGTGCTAAGGGGGAAATTTATAGCACTAAACGCATATATTAAAAAGGAAGAAAGAGCCAAAATCAAAGAACTAATGGATCAACTGAAGAAGCTAGAAAATGAACAGCAAACCAATCCTAAACCAAGTAGAAGAAAAGAAATAACAAGGATTAAAGCAGAAATAAATGACATAGAGAACAAAAAAACAATAGAGAGGATAAATATCACCAAAAGTTGGTTCTTTGAGAAGATCAACAAGATTGACAAGCCCCTAGCTAGACTGACAAAATCAAAAAGAGAGAAGACCCATATAAACAAAATAATGAATGAAAATGGTGACATAACTGCAGATCCTGAAGAAATTAAAAAAATTATAAGAGGATATTATGAACAACTGTATGGCAACAAACTGGATAATGTAGAAGAAATGGACAATTTCCTGGAAACATATGAACAACCTAGACTGACCAGAGAAGAAATAGAAGACCTCAACCAACCCATCACAAGCAAAGAGATCCAATCAGTCATCAAAAATCTTCCCACAAATAAATGCCCAGGGCCAGATGGCTTCACAGGGGAATTCTACCAAACTTTCCAAAAAGAACTGACACCAATCTTACTCAAACTCTTTCAAAACATTGAAAAAAATGGAACACTACCTAACTCATTTTATGAAGCTAACATCAATCTAATACCAAAACCAGGCAAAGATGCTACAAAAAAGGAAAACTACCAGCCAATCTCCCTAATGAATACAGATGCAAAAATCCTCAACAAAATACTTGCAAATCAAATCCAAAGACACATTAAAAAAATCATACACCATGACCAAGTGGGGTTCATTCCAGGCATGCAAGGATGGTTCAACATAAGAAAAACAATGTATTACAACACATTAAAAACTCGAAAGGGAAAAATCAATTGATCATCTCAATAGATGCTGAAAAAGCATTTGACAAAATCCAACATCCCTTTTTGATAAAAACACTTCAAAAGGTAGGAATTGAAGGAAACTTCCTCAACATGATAAAGAGCATATGTGAAAAACCCACAGCCAGCATAGTACTCAATGGTGAGAGACTGAAAGCCTTCCCTCTAAGATCAAGAACAAGACAAGGATGCCTGCTGTCACCACTGTTATTCAACATTGTGCTGGAAGTGCTAGCCAGGGCAATCCGGCAAGACAAAGAAATAAAAGGCATCCAAATTGGAAAAGAAGAAGTAAAACTGTCATTGTTTGCAGATGATATGATCTTATATCTAGAAAACCCTGGGAAATCAACGATACACGTACTAGAGCTAATAAACAAATTTAGCAAAGTAGCGGGATACAAGATTAATGCACATAAGTCAGTAATGTTTCTATATGTTAGAAATGAACAAACTGAAGAGACACTCAAGAAAAAGATACCATTTTCAATAGCAACTAAAAAAATCAAGTACCTAGGAATAAACTTAACCAAAGATGTAAAAGACCTATACAAAGAAAACTACATAACTCTACTAAAAGAAATAGAAGGGGACCTTAAAAGATGGAAAAATATTCCATGTTCATGGATAGGAAGGCTAAATGTCATTAAGATGTCAATTCTACTCAAACTCATCTACAGATTCTATGCAATCCCAATCAAAATTCCAACAACCTACTTTGCAGACTTGGAAAAGCTAGTTATCAAATTTATTTGGAAAGGGAAGATGCCTCGAATTGCTAAAGACACTCTAAAAAAGAAAAACCAAGTGGGAGGACTTACACTCCCTGACTTTGAAGCTTATTATAAAGCCACAGTTGCCTAAACAGCATGGTACTGGCACAAAGATAGACATATAGATCAATGGAATCGATTTGAGAATTCAGAGATAGACCCTCAGATCTATGGCCGACTGATCTTTGATAAGGCACCCAAAGTCACTGAACTGAGCCATAATGGTCTTTTCAACAAATGGGGCTGGGAGAGTTGGATATCCATATCCAAAAGAATGAAAGAGGACCCCTACCTCACCCCCTACACAAAAATTAACTCAAAATGGACCAAAGATCTCAATATAAAGAAAGTACCATAAAACTCCTAGAAGATAATGTAGGAAAACATCTTCAAGACCTTGTATTAGGCGGCCACTTCCTAGACTTTACACCCAAAGCACAAGCAACAAAAGAGAAAATAGATAAATGGGAACTCCTCAAGCTTAGAAGTTTCTGCACCTCAAAGGAATTTCTCAAAAAGGTAAAGAGGCAGCCAACTCAATGGGAAAAAATTTTTGGAAACCATGTATCTGACAAAAGACTGATATCTTGCATATACAAAGAAATCCTACAACTCAATGACAATAGTACAGACAGCCCAATTATAAAATGGGCAAAAGATATGAAAAGAGAGTTCTCTGAAGAGGAAATACAAATGGCCAAGAAACACATGAAAAAATGTTCAGCTTCACTAGCTATTAGAGAGATGCAAATTAAGACCACAATGAGATACCATCTAACACCGGTTAGAATGGCTGCCATTAAACAAACAGGAAACTACAAATGCTGGAGGGGATGTGGAGAAATTGGAACTCTTATTCATTGTTGTTGGGACTGTATAATGGTTCAGCCACTCTGGAAGTCAGTCTGGCAGTTCCTTAGAAAACTAGATATAGAGCTACCATTCGATCCAGCGATTGCACTTCTCGGTATATACCCGGAAGATCGGAAAGCAGTGCCACGAACAGATATCTGCACGCCAATGTTCATAGCAGCATTATTCACAATTGCCAAGAGATGGAAACAACCCAAATGTCCTTCAACAGATGAGTGGATAAATAAAATGTGGTATATACACACGATGGAATACTACGCGGCAGTAAGAAGGAACGATCTCGTGAAACATATGACAACATGGATGAACCTTGAAGACATAATGCTGAGCGAAATAAGCCAGGCACAAAAAGAGAAATATTATATGCTACCACTAATGTGAACTTTGAAAAATGTAAAACAAATGGTTTATAATGTAGAATGTAGGGGAACTAGCAGTAGAGAGCAACTAAGGAAGGGGGAACAATAATCCAAGAACAGATAAGCTATTTAACGTTCTGGGGATGCCCAGAAATGACTGTGGTCTGTTAATTTCTGATGGATATAGTAGGAACAAGTTCACAGAAATGTTGCTATATTAGGTAACTTTCCTGGGGTAAAGTAGGAACATGTTGGAAGTTAAGCAGTTATCTTAGGTTAGTTGTCTTTTTCTTACTCCCTTGTTATGGTCTCTTTGAAATGTTCTTTTATTGTATGTTTGTTTTCTTTTTAACTTTTTTTTTTCATACAGTTGATTTAAAAAAGAAGGGAAAGTTAAAAAAAAAAAAGAAAGAAAAACAAGGAAAAAAAAAAGATGTAGTGCCCCCTTGAGGAGCCTGTGGAGAATGCAGGGGTATTCGCCTACCCCACCTCCATGGTTGCTAACATGACCACAGACATAGGGGACTGGTGGTTTGATGGGTTGAGCCCTCTACCATAAGTTTTACCCTTGGGAAGACGGTTGCTGCAAAGGAGAGGCTAGGCCTCCCTACATTTGTGCCTAAGAGTCTCCTCCTGAATGCCTCTTTGTTGCTCAGATGTGGCCCTCTCTCTCTGGCTAAGCCAACTTGAAAGGTGAAATCACTGCCCTCCCCCCTACGTGGGATCAGACACCCAGGGGAGTGAATCTCCCTGGCAACGTGGAATATGACTCCCGGGGAGGAATGTAGACCTGGCATCGTGGGACGGAGAACATCTTCTTGACCTAAAGGGGGATGTGAAAGGAAATGAAATAAGCTTCAGTGGCAGAGAGATTCCAAAACGAGCCAAGAGATCATTCTGGTGGGCACTCTTACGCACACTTTAGACAACCCTTTTTAGGTTCTGAAGAATTGGGGTAGCTGGTGGTGGATACCTGAAACTGTCAAACTACAACCCAGAACCCATGAATCTCGAAGACAGTTGTATAAAAATGTAGCTTATGAGGGGTGACAATGGGATTGGGAAAGCCGTAAGGACCAAACTCTACTTTGTCTAGTTTATGGATGGATGTGTAGAAAAGTAGGGGAAGGAAACAAACAGACAAAGGTACCCAGTGTTCTTTTTTACTTCAATTGCTCTTTTTCATTCTAATTATTATTCTTGTTATTTTTGTGTGTGTGCTAATGAAAGTGTCAGGGATTTATTTAGGTGATGAATGTACAACTATGTAATGGTACTGTAAACAATCGAAAGTACAATTTGTTTTGTATGACTGCGTGGTATGTGAATATATCTCAATAAAATGATGATTAAAAAAATAGGAAAAGCTGTCCACTTTAAAAATAAAAAATAAAAAACTAAATACAGCAGCAGGGTTGGATTTGGAGTTGTTCAACAAATTTATTGAATTTCAGATATGTGTAGAGCATCAAATTTAGATTATGGTATATTAGCTAAATGGCTTAGGAGCATGATTGAAAAACAGATTTAAAATTCATCAGCATTAGGGTAAATGTAATCACTCATGGTGTAAAGAGAGTGAGAAGAGAAGCAACCCTAGGGCAGATCCCTGGGAAAAACAAATATAAAAAAGATTCTGGGGTCTGGCAAGATGGCAGTGTGGTAAGGTGTGCAATTTAATTGCTCCTCTAGGGCAGCTGGTAATTAGCCAGGAACTTTATGAAACAGTGTTTTCAGGGTATCCAGTGACTAGTCTTGCTTCATGCAGTAGTCTGGAATGAGTGGAACAGCTGAAATTGCAGCAAAACCTGTAAGTTTCCCTGGCCTGGGGTATGTGACCCATCCCTCCTAGACCCAGGAGACTGTCTTACAGCTGATTCCCTGAGGGATGGGGAGAAACAATCTGCTGTAAGCAAGTAGGGGGCTCAACCCAGCCTCAATGCAAAATTAACTAACAAATTAATTAATTAACTTTTGGAGTTGGGGGTGTCCAGGGTGTTGGTGAAGGGCTAGGCTCCAGGAAGGGTGAGCATATAGAAGTGGGCACCCAATTAGGCTCTCATTCCATGGTTCCAAAAAGGCTTGGGTTTTTTGTATATTTTGTCCCTTTTGTTGCTCACTGACTCCTTATCTATTTACACTTCAATAGCCCCTGGCAAGGGTGGAATTAAAGGTGTTGGAGACTAACTATCCTGGTGAAAGAGTTAACAGCCTAAATGAAATATCTTTAAATACTCTATACTAAGACTGACAAAACTTTGTGGCTGGGAAAGGCTTAAAAAGGCATTTCTTGTTTTCTTTTATTTTTATTCTATTTAAAATTACTATTCTAGGTAGCTCTTCAGAGAAAGGCTGAGATATTGTCAACTGGCCTCTGGACCCAGCCAATGGAAAGTTAAGATAGGTCTGAGATAGGTCTGAACCTAGTGGGGGAGACAATTCTCTAAAGGGAATAACTTCCCCAAGAAAAGGGAGGCATGGTCCAGATCAAGGGGCAGTCCTCATCCAAGGAACTCAGACCCCAGAAGCTGGGAAAAAGAAACCAGCTTCAGTCAGCCATGCCCCAAACAGGGGCAGAGTCTGCAGAGAAATAAAGGCACCACACCTCTCTACACTGGAGGGTATCTGCAGACTGACAATCACCACCAGCTGGATGAGATAGGAAAACCACATAGTCTAGAGGCCTCACAGGAGGGTCTCATTCTCAGGAAACTCCACATTCTCCTCCTGAGACTGGGGCCTCTCTGGACTGGGAAAAGCTGATTAGGGTTGACCATATCTAAGGAGATGCACAAAAAGTTACACAGAGGAAGGGGAAGAAACAAAACAAACAAGAGGTGAAAAATTCTGACCAACTGAACAGAAGCTAAGTTAGACATCTAGGATAAATTGAACTGAACACCAAAGGATGGAGAACAAAGCCAACCAAAAAGAAAACCTTAGGTAAAAGAGTGAAAATGAGATCCAGAATAAAGTAATCAAGAAAATCCAATGCTTAGACAGCTTAAGAAAATGAGCCATACTAGGAAACACAAAAATATGGAATAGCCAAAAGAATAAGCTAATAGTTCAACTGAGTTACAGGAGTTGAGACCACTAGTTAGAGATGTTCAAACAAATCTCCTAAATCAATTCAATTAAATGAGGGAAGACATGACAAAAGAGATGAAGGATATAAAGAAGACACTGGATAACTATAAATACGAATTCATAAGCTTGAGAAAACAAATGGCAGAAATGATGAGAATGAAAGGCACAATAGAAGAGATGAAAAACATAATGGAGAGATGCAACAGTAGATTTGAAAAGGCAGAAGAAAGGATCAGTGAACTGGAAGACAGGACATTTGAATTCATGCACACAAAGGAATGGAAAAGTAAGAGCAGGATCTTAGGAAGTTGAATGACAACAGAAAGTGCACAAATATACATGTTATGGGTGTCCCAGAAGGGGAACAGAAGGGAACAGGGGCAGAAAGAATAATAGAAGAAATATTCACTGAAAATTTCCCAACTCATTTGAAAGACAGAAAAATTACATATTCAAGAATTACAGCATACCCCAAAGAGAATAGACCTCAATAGATCTACTCCAAGACACTTACTGATAAGATTGTCCAATGTCAAAGACAAGGAGAGAATCCTGAAAGCAGCAAGAGGAAAGCAATCCATCACACACAAGGGAAACTCGATATGACTATGTACAGATTTCTCCACAGAAACCATGGATGCAAGAAAGGAGGGGTAGTATATATTTAAGATACTGAAAGAGAAAAACTGCCAACAAAGAATTCTACATCTGGCAGAACTGTCGTCCTTCAAAGATGAGGGGGAGATTAAAATATTTTCAGAGACAGAGACCCTGAGAGAGTTTGTGAATAAGGGATCTGCACTATAAGAAATATTAGTGGCAGTGCTACAGGCTGATAGGAAAAGACAGGAGAGAGAGGTTTAGAAAAGAGTGTAGAAATGAAGACTATCAGGAAGGGTAAAAAGAGAGAGAGAAAAAATAAGGTATGATTTATGAAATACAAAAGGCAAAAGTGTAGTAGAATATAATGCCCTTACAGTAATAACACTAAATGCTAATAGATTAAACTCCCCAAGAAAAATACATAGACTGGCTGAAGGGATTAAAAAACAGGACCCATTTATATGCTGCCTACAAGAAATTCACTGTAGAAACTACGATAAAAATAGGCTGAAAGTGACAGGATGTAAAAAGATATTTCATGCAAACAACAACCAGAAAAAAACAGGAGTAGCTATAGTAATAGACAAATTAGACTTCAAAAGTAAAACAATTAAAAGACACAAAGAAGGACATTATATACTAATAAAAGAGTCAGTTCATCAAAAAAACATAACAGTCATAACTATTTATGCCCCAAGGAAGAGTTCCCCAAAATACATAAAGCAAACACGGAGAATACTGAAAGGAGATATGAATATCTCTACAACAATAGTTGAAGTCTTCAGTACAATGCTCTCATCAATGGATAGAACATCTAGACAGAGGATCAATAAGGACATGGAGATGTTGAATTGTCCAATAAATTAACTGGACTTGACAGACATTTATACAACACTACACCCCACAACAGCAGGATACACATTTTTGTCAAGTGCTCATAGAACATTCTCTAGGATAGACCACATGTTGGGTAACAAAGCAAATCTGAACAAATTAAGAAATACTGATATTATACAAAATACATTCTCAGATCATAATGGAGTGAAGTTGGAAATAAATAACAGGCAGAAGGTGATAAAATTCATAAATAAATGGAAGCTGAAAAACACACTCTTAGAAAACCAGTGGGTAAAGGAAAAATTTACAAGAGAAATTAATAAATACTTCAAGGCAAATGACAATTAAATCACAAATTATCAAAACTTATGGGATGCAGGAAAGGCAGTGCTGAAAGGGAAATTTATTGCCCTAAATGCCTATATTAAAATAGAAGAGAGAGCAAAAATCAAGAAAATAACTGATCACCTCAAGGAACTAGAGAATGAACAGCAAACTAACCCAAAAGCAAATAGAAGAAAAGAAATAAAGATTAGAGCAGAAATAAATGAAAGGAAGGACAAGAAAACAGCAGAGAGAATCAACAAATCCAGAAGTTAGTTCTTTGAGCAAATCAACAAAATTGGTGGAACCCTAGCTAGGCTCACACAAAAAAAGAAAGTAGATGCAAATAAATACAATCAAAATGGGAAAGGTGATGTAACTACTGATCCTGCAGAAATAAAGGAGACAATGAGAAGATGTGATGAGCAACTATATGCTAATAAACTAGACAATTTAGACAAAATGCACACCTTCCTAGAAAAGCATAAACAACCAACTATGACTAAAAAAGAAATCGACAACCTCACCAAACCAATCACAAATAAAGAGATTGAGTCAGTCATCAAAAAGAACCTGAGAGAGGATCTAAGATGGCAGCATAGAGAGGAGTGGAAGCTAGCTAGTCCCCCTGGAACAACTAATAAAAAACCAGGAACAACTAGTAAATAATCTGGAATAACAGTGGAGGGGGGGACAAATGTGACCATCCACTCATATACACTGACCTGAAATGGGAAGAATGCCTGAGATCACAACATAAAATCTGTAATTAAAACTATGGATCCAAGCTGGGAGACCCCTACACCCAGAGCCCATTCTGCAAAGTCTCATGGTACTAGAGAGAAGCTCTCTCCCAGCAAGTGAATATAGCTCAGCTTAGCTCCAACTGGGGTTTTAATTAGTGAGTGTGAACTGCTAAGTATGAACTATGAATCCCCAACAAGCAGACAGAGGCTTTGGGTGATGACTAGTCTTGGAGAGCCAGAGGGTCACCATGGACTACACCTGAAGGGGAATTTCTGTCCCTGTTTTGGCTCAGTGGAGAAAGCCTCAGCCATTTTCAGTTCCCAGTGCTCTGACCAAGACAAGGGTAGAGATAGCACAGGCAGAGAGAGACCATTGAAATGCTCACCCTAGGGTGTCTATATTCTCTAAGAGGAAAGAGGTGGGACCCAGCCCTAGTACCTGCCTTCCATTCAGAACCAGTCCCCAGAGCCTGGGGGGAGACAGCTACAGGCCACACCTCCTTCAACCAGTCTGGAATTACAGGCTGACAGGCACCACCTCCTGGGCAGAAAAGCACAGTGACCTGAGGCATCACAGGGTGTACCAATTTTCTAAGACACACCCTGAGGGAAAATGGATACTGAATATTTATTCCTTCTGGGATGTGTGCCCATTCTGGTCTGGGAAAACCTGATTGGGGTAACCAAGGAAACCATGCCTAGACAACCAAAAACAACCTACAATAAGAAAAATGTAGCTATGGCCCAGACAAAGGAAAAAAACTTACACTTCAACTGAAATACAGGAATTGAAACAACTAATACTAAGTCAATTAAAAAAGTTTAGGGAAGATATGACAAAAGAGATGAACCATATAATGAAAACACTGGGTGAACATAAGGTGGAAAGTGAAAGTTCTAAAAACCAACTAGCAGAATCTATGGAAATGAAAGGCACAACACAAGAGATGAAACACACAATGGAAACATGCAGCAGCAGATCTCAAGAGGCAGAAGAAAACACTCAGGAACTGGAGAAAAAGGCACCTGAAAGCCTACACACAATAAAGAACAGATAGGGAAAAGAATGGAAAAATATGAGCAATGTCTCCAGGAAATTAAAGACAAAAGGAAAAACAAGAATGTATGTGTCATTTGTGTCCCAGAAGGAGAAGGGAAAAGGGAAAGAAGCAATAATAGAGGAAATAATCAATGAAAATTTCCCCTCTCTTATGAAAGATATAAAATTACAGATCCAAGAATCACAGTGTACCCTAAACAGAATAGCTATGAATAGGCCTACACCAAGACACTTAATAATCAGGTTATCAAATGTCAAAGATAAAGAGACAATCCTGAGAGCAGCAAGAGAAAAGCAATCAAACACTTACAAAGGAAGCTTGATAAGACTATGTGCAGATTTCTCAATAGAAAACATGGAGTCAAGAAGGAAGTGGGGTGATATATTTAAAATACTGAAAGAGAGAGACCACCAACCAAGAATCCTATATCTGGCAAAACTGTCCTTTAAATATGAGGGAGAACTTCAAATATTCTCTGACAAACAGACAATGAGAGAGTTTGTGAACAAGATACCTGCTCTGCAGGAAAGACTAAAGGAAACACTGAAGACAGAAAGGAAAAGACAGGAGTGAGCGGTTTGGAAAACAATTTTGGGAGATAGTAGCACAGGAATGTAAGTACACTGAACAAAGATGACTGTGAGTATGGTTGACAGAGTAAGGCTGGGACCATGTGGGACACCAGGACAAAAGATGAATGATAAAGACTGGGACTTTGTAACTCAGGGAAAACTAGAGTGCACTACAATTGTAATAAAAGGTACAAATACGTTTTTACATGAGGTAGAACAAATGAATGTCAGCATTACAAGTTGTTAAAAATAGGGTGGAATTGGGGGGGAAATACAATCAATGCAAACTAGAGACTATAATTAACAGAAATATTGTATTATGCTTCCTTTAATATAACAAAGGCAATATACCAAAGCTAAATGCATACGGGAGTGTGGGGAATAGGGGAATGATATGGGACTCCTGCCATTGGTGATGTTGTCTGACTCTTCATTCTACTTTAGTTTAATGCTATCTTTCCTTTTGTCACTTTCTGGCTATCAAGTTTTGTTTTTTGTTTGTTTGTTTGTTTTCTCTCTTTCTCTTTTCTTTTTCTTTTGCTTCTCTGACTTCTTTGACTCTTCATCTTTGTGGAAGAAATGGAGATGTCCTTATATAGATAATGGCAATCATGCTGAATACACAAATACGTGACTATACAGGGAACCAATGATTGTTAACCTCGGACAGAAGGTATGCTGTGTAAACAAAACCATCTTAAAAGAAATGGGTTGATGAAGAAACCTGGGGGCACTAATGGAGTGAAATTGGACAGACCCATAAGGGCAGATGTTGCATAGTCTCAGTGATATGAACTAATTGTAATATGTAAACTAATAGGCATGCAATATAAGTTACCAGGATATAGAATGAGGCTAAAGGGTGGGGAGCAGTTGCTTATTACGAGCAGAATGTTCAACTAGGGTGAACTTAAATGTTAGGAAATGGTCAGAGGTGATGGTAGCATGTTGTGAAAATAACTAACAGTGCTGAAAGGTGTGTGAATGTGGTGGAAAAGGTAAGCTCACATATATCACAGGAAGGAAAGTTGGAGGTTAAAAGATGGGAATGTAAAAAACAGTGAATCTAGTGGTGGACAATGTCCATGATTAACTATACAAATATTAGAAATCTCTCCATGAACTAGAACAAATGTATGACACTATAACTAGAAGTTAATAACAGAGAGCATAAAGGGAAAAAAATATATACCTATTGCAAACTATATACTGCAGTTAGTATTTTAACATTCTTTCATCAACAGTAACAAATGTACTATACCAAAACTATGAATCAATAAAGGAGGGGTGTGTGGTTAGGGGTATGGGTGGATCTGAGTTTCCTTTTTTGTCTTTATTTCTTTTCTGTAGTAATGAAAATGTTCTAAATATTGAAAAAAAATATTTAAAAAAGCACCCAAAAAAGAAAAGCTCAGGACCAGATGGCTTCACATGAGAATTCTACCAAGCATTCAAGAAAGAATTAATACCAATCATGCTCAAAATCTTCAAAAAAAATGGAAGGGAGGGAAAGCCATTTATCTCATTCTATGAAGCCATTATCATCCTAATATCAAAGGCACATGAAGATACTACAAAAGAAATAAATTATAAACCAATCTCTTTAATGGATATAGATGCAAAAATCCTCAACAAAATACTTGCAAGTCAAATCCAGCTGTACATTAAAAGAATTATACACAATAAGCAGGTGGGATTTATTCCAGGTATGCAAGGCTGCTTCTACACAAGAAAATCAATTAATGAAAGCAATCAACAAATGAAAGCAAAAGAACCACATGATCATCTCAATTGATGCAGAAAAGGCATTTGACAAAATTCAACATCCTTTCTTGATAAAAACACTTCAAAGGATAGGATTAGTAGGGAACTTTCTCAATATTATAAAGGCTGTATATGAAAAACCTACAGCTAACATCATACTCAATGGGGAAAGAATGAAAGCTTTCCCACTACAATCAGGAGCAAGATCAGGATGTCCACTGCCTCCACTGTTAATCAACATGGTGCTGGAAGTTCTAGCTACAGCAATTAGGCAATAAAAAGAAATAAAAGTCATCTAAATTGGAGAGGAAAAAGTAAAACATTCATTCTTAGCAGATGACATGATTCTACTTGTAGAAAATCCAGAAAAATCAACAGCAAAGCTATGAGAATTGATGAACTTAGAACTAAGCAAAGTGGCAGGCTACAAGACCAACACACAAAAATTGGTAGTGTTCCTATACACAAGCAATGTGCAGCTACAGGAGGAAATCAAGAAAAATATTCCATTTTCAATAGCAAGCAAAAGAATCAAGTATTTAGGAATAAACTTAACCAATTCCACAAAAGACCTATACAGTGAAAACTACAAGAAATTGCTGAAAGACATTGAACAGAATGTAAAATTATGGAAAACCATATCATATTCATGAATTGAAAGACAAAATATTGTTAATATGTCAATTCTACCTAAAGTAATCTATAGATTTAATGCAATAACAATTAAAATCCCACAACCTTACTTTGCAGAATTAGTAAAACCTATTACAAAATTTATTTGGAAGGGCGAGATGCCCTGAACAGCAAAAAAGTTCTTGAGAAAGAGGAACAAAGTGGGAAGTCTCACACTACCTGACTTTGAAACATAATACAAAGCTACAGTGCTCAAAACAGCATGGTACTGGCATAAGGCTAGAAATACTGATCAATAGAATCAAATTGTTCAGAAACAGACCTTCATATCTACGGACAATTGATCTTTTATAAGGCAGTCAAGCTGAAACATCTGTGACAGAGCAGCCTCCTCAATAAATGGCGTTTGTAGAACTGGATATCCATTTCCAAAAGAATGAATGAGGACACCTATCTTACACCTTACATAAAAATTAGCTCAGAATGGATCAAAGACCTAAACATTAGTGCTAAGACCATAAGACTCTTACAAGGTAATGTAGCGAAATATCTTAAGGATTTTGTCATAGTAGGGTTTTTTCATAAACCTTGCATGCAAAGTATGAGAAACCAAAGAAGAAGTGGACAAATGGGATCTTCTCAGAATTGAACACTTCTGTACATCAGAAGACTTTGTCAGAAAAATAAAAAGGCTGCCTATACAAGGGGAGACAACATTTGGAAAACACATATGAGATAGGGGTTTAATATCCCAAATACATATAGGGAACCTACAGCTCAAAAACAGAAAGACAAACAACCCAATTAAAAAATGGGCAAAGTACAAATACAAATGGCTCAAAAACATATGAAAAATGCTCAACTTCACTGGCTATTAGAGAAATGCAAATCAAAGCCACAATGAGATATCATCTGACACTTACCAGAATGGCCACTATCCAACAAACAGAAAATTCCAAGTTCTGGAGCAGATGTGGAGAAAGAGGCACAGTTATTCACTGTTGGTGGGAATGTAGAATTGTGCAACCACTCTGAAAGTGTGTGGTTGTTCCTTATGAAGCTAAGTACTGATTTGCCATCAGACCCAGCTATTCCATTACTAAGTATATACTCAGAGGAAATGAAAGTTAAGACACTGTTCTTGTTTGCTAATGCTGCCAGAATGCAAAATACCAGACATGGATTGGCTTTTATAAAAGGGGGTTATTTAGTTACACAGTTACAGTCTTAAGGCCGTAAAGTGTCCAAGGTAACACATCAGCAGTCGGGTACCTTCACTGGAGAATAGCCAATGGTGTCCAGAAAATCTCTGTTGGCTGGGAAGGCACGTGGCTGGCATCTTCTCCAAAGTTCTAGTTTCAAAATGGCTTTCTCCCAGGACATTTCTCTCTAGGCTGCAGTTCCTCAAAAATGTCACTCTTAGTTGCACTTGGAATATTTGTCCTCTCTTAGCTTCTCCAGAGCAAGAGTCTGCTTTCAATGGCCATCTCCAAAATGTTGCTCTGTAATGGCTATCTCGCCATCTCCAAAATGTTGCTCTGTAATGGCTATCTCCAAATTCTGAGATGCTTATCCCTTTGTGTATAACCTGATCAGTCTCTGGAACTTTGGGTATCCATGTGACATCTGAAACTAAGAGCTAGAGCTCAGCAGATATGAATGTAAGTATTATTGCATACAGCAATTGTTTAAAAAGCTGACAAAGAGTCCAGACTTCAATTAAAGATGTGAATGAAGCAGATCTGGTTAGGACTAGAGCAAATCAGGCCAAAGGGTAAAGGAAAATACTGACTGTTTTAAAACTTCAACTTCCCTGAGAGACCAATTGAACAGAAGTTTGGTGCAGGATCTATATTTTCTGTAGTACACTAAACAATTTAACATGTACAATCAGCTTGTTCAAACACCATAATTACATGGAACTTTGAATAAGAAGTGAGACCTGTAAGGTTAGTGAGAAATAGTGACACAGCCCAAAGTAATTTGAGAAGAGAATATAAATATATATGCAGGCCTGGTTGTTGTATTGTGCTTCCTTCCTCTCTCACACCATGCTCTTGGGGACTGCCTGAGCAGAGGTAGTGGTGGGAGAATGGCCCGGGGGCCTGCTCTGTCACCACCAGGCTCTCAGCCTTTAGGTATGGCAGCAGCAGTCAATCAATGACCAGTGCCCACCTAGCACTCAATCCCTGGGCTCACTGCAGCCAGAACTTGTAACCCTGCTGAGAGCTTCCTCTCTCTGGCAGTGCAGGCCCTAGGAGCCTCACCTAGCAGCAGCCTGAGGAAAAGTGAGTGAAGGAGTCTAAGGGGGTGGTGAGTCTAGTGGTGGCATTGCAAAGATGATCACCAAGCAGCAGATGCTTATGGCCAAGGAGAAGCACAGCAAGAACATCACCAGCATGGCAACATAACCAAGACCCTGAGAAATGCCCCCAAAGAAAAGGTATCTATAGGACCCTGGTTGTTAGCTCTCTTCATTTTTGCTGTTTGTGGCTCTGTAATTTTCCAGATTATTCAAAGTATCAGGATGGGCATCTGAAGTGACTGACCTTAAGATGTTTCCATTCTCCTGTGAATTTTAACTTGAAGCCATTCCTGATGTTTGAAACCCTGGTTAAAAACCATTCAGTAAACCATCCTGCCTCAGAATGACTTTTCATATTGTTCCAGTTCACTAATGCTGCCTTTTTGCACAACACCAGAAATGGATTGGCTTTTATAAAGGGGGCTTATTTGGTTACACAGTTACAGAATTCAGGCCATAAAATGTCCAAGGTAACACATTAACAATTGGGTAACTTTACTGGAGTATGGCCAATGGTGTCTGGATAACCTCTGTTAGCTGGGAAGGCACGTAGCTGGTGTCGGCTCCAGAGTTCTGGTTTCAAAATGGCTTTCTCTCAGGATGTTCCTCTCTAGGCTCCTTAAAAATGTCACTCTTAGTTGCTCTTGGGGCATTTGTCCTCTCTTAGCTTCTCTGGAACAAAAGTCTGCTTTCAAAGACCATCTCCAAAATGTTGCTCTGTAAGCTGCAGCTCCTCTCTCAGCTCCTAAGCATTCTTCAGTGTCCCTCTTGGCTGTAGCAAGCTTGCTCCTTCTGTTTGAGCTTATATAGGCCTCCAGTGAACTAATCAAGGCTCATGCTGAATGGGAGTGGCCACACCTCCATGGAACTATCTAATCAGAGTTATCACCTACATTTGGGTGGGTCACATCTCCATGGAAACAATCAAAAACTTACAATCTAATCAGCACTAGTAACGTCTGCCCCCACAACATTACATCAAAGAACACGGCATTTTGGGGGACATAATACATCCAAACTGGCACACATATCATCCTCATGTGTCATTCCAAGGTTTCTTCATTGGTCATTCTGAGTTTTCTAGTCCATACCACAGTGCCTTGCAAAAGCACCACATGAATAAACAATAAAATTTGTTTGTTAAGCTTCAGAAATGGGCCCTACTTAGTCAGTGAAGAGTAAGTTTTTCTATGTGATTGTTTAAAACAGTATGCAGTATAGATAATTGGATCAAATCTGTAGACAGGGTCTAGATTTTGTTAACCCTTATGTGCCAATGCAATTAGCTTAATTTAAAATTTGGAATCAATGGTTTTTATATAGGGAGGCACTTTATTACTGTCTCTTGAATTGAAAGCATATTCCCATATAGGGTCATCAAGTAACTATCCTGTATTAGGGTGCTTATAAATAGAACTACACAGCCTAGTTTTACCACCACCTTTAACCCTTGAGAATTTTTAAGAAATTTCTAAATGCCTAATATGAAGGGAGATACTTATAGCCAAAACATCTCTTTTAACAATAGTCTTTCTATTATACTACCTTGAGTTTTGCATGAGTGAATATACTAACCTGAGATGCCATTTTAAAAAGTGAGCATTTTATAACTTGGTCATTTCAGTTTCACTAAAAGCTACCATGGAGCCAAGTAAGGGAAAGTTGTTTATGTCAGCACTATTTATTTATTCTATTTATTAATTCTAAATAAATATTAGAATTATTTTAATATGTCAGAGGGGTTTACTATGCTAGACAAAATTTAAGGAAAAAATGCTACTAAAGATGGAAGCCTCATCAGGACATGCTATTGAGCCCAATGTGCCATAAGACATCTTAGCAGGTGACTAGTACTTTTAATACAAAAAAGGCACATCAACTAAAGTTACACTTAGTTTAGAAATACTTTTACTGGATTTATGATTGAAATGCTGTTAGTTACTAGATACATCAGAGTAGGGTGACATCTGAAATTAGATTTAAGGATAAGTGTCAGTCGTTAGTTTTCCTTTGTTGTATGATTTTACAGGTTTTAATCAAATTTCCTTTTTACTGATAGGGGTAAGGGTGATAAGGCAGGTTTTGGGTTTTCTAGTACTGTTGAAAAACTGCAAGTATTGACTATTTATATTCTTAGCCATAACTTGGTGTAAAAAAAGGCTGAGCTGTCTATTAATGAACTGGAAAAAAGTCTGCTTCTGTGTGCTTTGTTAATTGTCTTAGGATATTGCTTTTAGACAGTTAAGAGGAACAGAAAGGAAATCTGCTTTCTAGTCTATAAATAGTGTGAACCTCAGAGAGAGTTTCTGATAACCTCCTGACTATGGGAAAAAGGGAGAGTAGTAGTTAAGGAACTTGACTACTCCAGTTAGCTGAGCTGCTCCAAATGAAGGAAGAGGAATCAGCTAACCTTTGACTGGCAGGTTTTTTTGTTTGTTTGTTTGTTTGTTTTCCAGAGGAATATGCATTTATTTTGAAAAGCAAACAGTATAAATACTTAATAGTTTAAAATTAATTATTTTAATGTGATGTCTTCCACATCAGGACCATAAACTCTATTCAGTCAACCTTTTTACATGACATTATAATTTAAATACATATTTATTTAGTCTATTCTTTATAAGTTGACCTCAGACTGAAACGTATGTAAAAGGTACATTTATTGTGCATTAAAACTTAATTCTGTTTTCAAAGGGCCTTGAAGGAGCATGACCAGTCCAACAATAAGACTAGCTCTCTTACTCTACATTCTCATTTTAAATCAGGAATTGCTTTATTAAAGCAGCTGGTTTAAAGCATAGGGAATAAACCAATGTAAAATAAACCAATGTAATCAAGGCAGATTACTTCCCAATTAGTAATTTATAGAACCCAAGTGATTTATTATTTAGTGAAGATCAGACAAATTTGATGAGACAAATTTGACGATATGAAATGGGTAAGAATTTTGATCATGATTCTGCAAATCAAGAACGGAACAATTTTTTAGAATAAAGGAAAGTGAGGAAAAAAGAGGGAAACCCTGGAATATAGTTTTATTCTTTAAGAGCACTTTAGGGGACACTATTTTCTTCCCTTAAAGTGAATTTGAGCTGTCCTTCAACTTAAACATATATAAATTATGATCAAACTCACTTGTCAAACAACTTCTATCCCCATCTAAATTCCTTAGTGTCAGTGTATCCCTAGAAATTTCTTTCACCCTTAAAACAGTTATCTTTAGTATGTATCTCCCTTATTTAGAACTTTCTTCTATTTTGAAATATGAGCCGTTAAATCTCTACCCACAACAAACTTCCAACCTGAACATCTAATAACTCCTAAGTTTTCCTCTACCATTCTGATTTCCACCTAGTCTATTATATGTTAAAAGTAAAATCAAATCTCTGCATTGGAATGCATTTCTTTTTTCTCTCTGGCATTGCTTCTCCAGAATGGCCAATTTGAAGAAGAAAAAAAGCCATAAAATTACAAAAATGGTCACTTTAAAAATTTCTGTTGCAATGGCAGAACCCAAATTCATACAGGCATATTCAAATGTAGACTCTTTCCATCCTGGGTGACTGACATAACCTATATCTAAACTAATATATTTTTATTAATTTGTTAAATACAAATTTGTTTATTAAATACAGATTTGTCTATTTGTTAAATACAGAACTGTGATTAAACACTTCTATTTAATGAATGGGTTGTGATGAGGTTATCTAATGAATTAATTTTGGGAGGAGAATCCAAGCTGTGTTTAATTAGTACAGAATGAAACTGGGATAGTCCAAATTTAAAGAATAAAAGTACTGAGATAAATTACTTGTGCAATTATGTTAAAAAGATTTATTCTGTGTGAAAATGATTTGGGGAGTGGTGGGGTGTAGTGTGTGGAGAAGGTAGATAAGCACCCAAGCCATGTTTGAGTCATCTTTGTTTAGTATCTCCACAATGACTTACTTATTCTTAGTAGGTGTTTAATAGAATTGCTAGATCAAATGCATTAATTATTTCTTTCTTTTTTTTTTTTTTTTTTTTACAACTGCTGTGGTCTGCTGATCTGTTATTTTGGGATATATCTGTTTTCCAAGAAAGCTACCTGATTGTTTGTAAAAGATTGGGACTATTAGGTTCCAATCCATTGTACTGATTACTGGTAAAATTGAAGTTTTGATGGCCAGTGCAATACCCAGAGGACAATGCAACAGTTTGAAACACTAACTTTTACCTCACTTCTTTGATCTACACATCAGGAAAAATTATTTTACCTTCCTCATCTGGTCATTTTGAATATTAAACAATAGGCCCTTTGCACAGTGCAGGAAGACAGATGATTAATAAAATCTATTTTCTTTACCCAACATTATATCTTCATAGTCCATGTGAATATGTGAACTTCCATAAATACCGACTAAATGCTAAAAGTCTAAGAAAATAAATTCATTTTCTTTAAACCTCTACTGCCAAAAACATGTATAGGAAGAACAGAAGAACAAAGAAAAAGCACACTGTACTGTATGCTTATGACTGGAATGGCAGTCACATTGGGATGAAATTGAAACAGAAGTATGCTCTAGGTTGTTTTGTGATTTTAGGTATCACCTTCTCAAGCCTCAGTAATATAGTTCAAAATTTTCTCCTCTAGCTTTTAGGGATACCCATGAAATGTGTTTATTCTGTGATGTGGTTTAGAAGCACACTGCTGAACACAATATAAGTTAAAAAGAAAATTCAATTAAATTCATTAAAAATTAGGATCACCTAAAAGTTAAATATTAATTTTATATATTACTAGTTTTTTTTTTCCCTTTAAAAAGCCAACTCACAGTAAAAGTCCAGTAAATTGTTTCTAGATTAACCATTTGTTAAATAAAAAGGTTGTTTTTAACTTTAACATTAGGAAGCTTGAAAGCATGTCCTTATCCAACTACAAACTCATCAGATACTTATATATATAAAAAAATTAGCATGAAAATCTGTGTTGGACTGGTTTAAATAAAAGGCATTTTTTTAATTAGGTAAAATATTTATTTACCTGAATTGCTTCTTAAATGCATCTTTAGTTTTAAAAATAAAACAATATATAAGAGCAGCTGGTTTATCCTTCAGATTTATTGTACTTTTTAAAAGTTAATTTTTCTTGAGATGGCACATTGGCAGGTTTGGTGTTTCCTGATGCTATCAATATTTAAAAACAAATTGCTTTTGAAAGTTTTATCATTCAGAAAGAAAAAAGGGTATTCCCATAATTGAAAATGGTAATCTTTTCTAAAAAGTAGACAGGGAAATGTCTAAATAACCATTCTTGATAAAGAAAGGAGACAAATTTCAAATTAAAGATACAAATTTAAATGAAGTAAATTTTATAAAGTATCAAAAAGCTAATGACATGCACAGATATTTAATCTCTAATAAGAGGGGAACAGTGCTGGAACTTAAATATGATAGGATTGATCAACAATAAATAAACATTTTTAGTGCAAAGAGTACAGAAAAATTTCTCAAGGCAAAGATCACAGCAATCATTCTAATCCGTACAAAATCAGTCTCAGTTTTGTATACAATCTATACAGTTTGTCTATGAATTCAGCCACTGGGTTGAAATGACAATTCACAAATCATAAATATAAAACAATGTGCTTAGTTGTTTGTCCCATTCCTCTCTTGGTAGCTCATGTTTCAGGAAAATCTATAGTGGAGCATGAAACTGGATGTGCATTGCTATTGCCTGTTGAAGTTTCTCTTCCTTGGCTCTTCTACAGTGGCAAATTGTTCTCTTTTCCATGAAGCTACTAAGAAAATCATCTATTTCAGTTTTTCCTTCCAAGAAATCTTCAGCAATATTATCAGATTCTTCCTCAGATTCATGTGCAGCTACTGTTAATCTTGCCTGTAGGGCACTTGCACTACAGCTCTCACTAAGTTCATGCTGCCTTTGCATCTTCTTTTCAAAAGTAGATTTCATTTGTGAAAGTAATTCATACTTATCTAAAACAGTCTGCCTTTTGGCTTCCAAGCTGGGCTCCAAAAGGAGATTTTTTCTTGCCAGCTCCTCAATACTCTTTACTAAGTCATCCTTGTCATTAATAATTTGTTTTAGTTGAGGTAAAGTAAGAAACTGTTCTAGTAATATCTCCTCCTGTTCATTCATATCTGTGAGTTGTGACACACTTAGTTCTGGGAGTTCTGGAAATGTATCAGGGACATCTGGCATCTTGTATCCAAAACCATTTTGGCTTACCGGTGCAGAAATGTCTGTTGTGGGAACAGGTAACGGCAGATTTGAAAGGAAACCAAATGAAGGAGCAGTGGGTTTGGCTGTGATATAACTTGAGGTTGAAGAAACAGTGTCAGCAACAGATACAGAGGTGATGGTCCTGTTAGCTTCTTGTGGGGGGTATGGAGGAAGATATGAAAAACCCTGAGAAGCATAAGGAGGCATCCCATCTGGGTTACTATATAGGTATGGAAATGCTGTTGAAGTGGGAGCCAAAACTGGAGGATTCTTCCAAAACTCATCCAATAGACTTTGAATAATTTTTCCAAGATCTGAGTGCATTGTAAAATTGTTTACTAATGGACAGGTAACATACACTCCTTGTTTATCCATTAAGTGATGCCGTATTGGTGGATAAACACTGATCACTGGTTTTTCCTGAGGAAATTGTGGAGGAAGCAATATATTAATGTTAATTGTCAGGTTGTTTACAGTGAATGGTAATCTGTACTCCACATCTTTCTGTATTTCAGCTATACTGGAGTGTGAGTTCTGGAGGGACTCGATCAGGCGCTGCTTCTGCTGCTGAAGGCTGGTGAGGCCACTGGGAGACCCAGTTGCGGAGGAGGCGCTCTTGTTCAGGGGAAAGAGCCAGCTCATCCTCCTCAGGTCCCCGGGCCCGAGACCCTAGAAGGCGCTGGCCTGCTTCTCCCAGATGCTCAGCCCGGCAGTTCTCTGCCAACGGAGGAGCAGGCTGAGGCGCCGGGGGCCGCGTCTTCTCTAAGCAAGCCCGCTGGGGATCCCCGATTCCTAGGGGGCATGCTATGACTGCAAGGAGCTGTAGCGAGACAACTCGCCGCCCGGAACAGGCAGTCCCGCGTCGCGGCCCAGGAGTCCAGAACAGTCAGGCGGTCTGACTGCCCAGCGATCCCGGCTGGCAGGTTTTTAACCACATTGCTACCTGCCTTTCTCATCCAGTAAATCAACCCCTATATTTGGTTCCTTCTTTGAAAAGTTGTCTTGGTTAGATTAATCTATTTTATAAATTTAAAATGAAAGTTACTGCTCTAAATTCATAGCAGTTTCCTTAATTTTTGCTTTGAGTTAAACCATTCCATATCTGAATTTACCTTGGTTTACTATAGAAAATTGACTTTAAAATGTTGGGTTTTTAAAAAAAAAATGTATGATGCTTTGATTAATTTGATTGTTAAATTGGTATAGCTGTGATTGTTTTACATCTGTAAAATTGCATTCCCTTTATATTTCATGTGTAATTTACCAATTGAGTACATTTTATGTTAAGAATTGATTATGCATGTTTGGGTAAATGCATATATATGCAGAGCCCCCTGAAGAGCTGGGGTAAATGCAGAAGTGTTGGACTTCCTCACCTGGGTTGTTGCTGATGTTTTCACAATCATTGCATGCTGATGGTTTGGTATGTGGAGCCCTCTATCTTAGGACTTGCTCTTATGAATATCCTTGCTACAAAGGAGAGGATAAACCTGCTTATACTTGTGCCTTAGACTCTCCCCACTTAGTACATCTTTGTTGCTCAGAAGTGGCCCTCTCTATCTAGCTAAGCCACCTTGGCAGGTGAACTCACTGCCCTCCCCCTTTGTGGGACCTGAGTCCCAGGAGTGTAAATCTCCTTGGTTACCTGGAATGAACTCCTGTGACTTCCTGGGATGAACCTGGACCCAGCATCATGGGATTGAGTACATCTTCTTGACCAAAAGGGTAAAGCAAAATGAAACAAAATAAAGTTTCAGTAGCCAAGAGATTTCAAGTGGAGTTGAGAGGTCACTCTGGTGGGCATTTTTATGCACTATATATATATATCCCTTTTTAGGTTTCAGTGTATTGGAAGAGCTATAAATAAATACCTGAAACTATCAAACTGCAATCCAGTAGCCATGACTCTTGAAGATGATTGTGTAACTAGCTTACAAGGGGTGACAGTGTGATTGTGAAAACCTTGTGGATCACACTCCCTTAATCCATTAAATGGATGGTTGAGTATAAAAATGGGGACAAAAACTAAATGAAAAATCAGGTGGGAGGGGGATGATTTGAGTGTTGTTTCTCACTGTTATTTTTTATTCTTATTTTTATTCTTTCTGGTATAAGGAAAATGTTCAAAAATAGATTGGAGTGATGAATGCACAACTATATGATGGTATTGTGAACTCTTGATTGTATGTCATGGATGATTGTATGGTATGTGACTATATCTCAATAAAACTGAATTTAAAAATAAATGAATGGAAGAAAGGGTAAAAATATACAGAACCATGTTTATTCTTCTTCACCTTCAGCTTCTTTCTTTCCTTGGCTTTCTCTCAATCTGTCTGAATTTCTTTCAGTTTGTAAAAGACCCCAGTATTATGATAAGGAGCCATCTTCATTGACTTGGGCCACATCTTAACTGAAATAGCCTCAACAAAACTTTCTACCTACAATGGGTTCACACCCACAGGAATGGATTAAATTTATGAACATGTTTTCCTGGAATACATATCTCCAAGTCTCCACAATAGCTAAAATAAAATATGTCAACTATACCAAATTATGGTAAGGATCTGTAACCACTGGAACTCTTCCACAATGCTGGTAGGAATATAAAATATTACAGCCACTTTGGAAATTTTTGTCACTTTCCTATTAAGTTGAACATAAACTTATTATATGATCCAGAATTCTCATTCCTAGGTGAGAGAAATGAAAATTTAAGTTCATGCAAAAACTAGTATTTAAATATCTATTGCTATTCTATTCATATTCACCAAAATCCTGAAAAAAACCTAAGTGTCATTCAATTGGAGAATGTACAAATCAACATTGGTACACTCATTATAGCAGAACACTACTTGGCAATAAAAAGTCATAAGCTACACATATATTCAACAACTCAGGGAAATCTTGAAAGCATTATTTTGAGTGCAAAACCCAGTCTCAAAAGGACACATACAGTATGATTCTATTAATATGCCATCCTTAAAATGGTAAAACTATAGTGATGGAGAACTGAGCAGTAGTGGCTGGAGATTTTGGTTGGAGGAGGGAACTGTGATTACAAAGGAGTAGTAACAGGCAGTTTGTAGAAACTCTTCTACATCATAATTGTGGTGGTGTTTACAAGAATCAGTATGTGTTAAAATTCATAAAGCTGTACAACAAAGAAAGAATACCTTTTATACTTCAATTTAATTTTAAAATGTTAACATTAAAATAAAAAGAAATAATGAAGGAAATACAATAATCTATGTATGCTCTTCTTTGTATGCAATTTCATTTCAATAGTAATTTCAATAATTAAATGATGATGATAATTATGATGATAAAACTAGGGATTACAATTTCAAATATCACATCTTGGACTGGGGAAACCAGAGAAGCAAGTCCATGTGCCAAGAGATGAGAGGAAAAATAATATTAAGGGATGTTTTTGATCATTACATTTGCAAAATACATAAATACAAAGTTGTTAATTTTGACAGTCTGTAATCATAACTGTATAAGGGACATATCCATCTGCTTTACTGGAGACTTATGTAACATTTTCCTATGAAAGAAAGGTTTTTTATTTTTATTTCTTATTGATTGATTCTCACACACAGGCTTAATTGCTAGTCAATCCACAAGGAAAGATTATCTTTTCCGGAAATCCTTTCTTCTATCTCACTACCCTGCCATTTCCTGGATTGTTGCTTGCTCTTGAGCATACAGATTATGACAGAACAAAATTGCAATGTCTGATTCTCACTTGGCTAATGTGAAAAGGAATGTAGAGGTCAGTCACCTTCCTTATATAATTATGACTCAGTTCATTTATCATATCTGCTAAAATTTCATTAACCTGGACATCGTCATGTTGCTCCACCTAGCTACAAGTGATGCTGGGAATTGTATTCTCTAGCTTGGAAGTTGTGTGTGCTGATAAAGTTTGGATGGGATGCCCACCACTACCCCAACAAGAGTATCAGAATACATATTGGTAGAGAGCTAGTAATTTACCAAAACAGTAGATGAAAATTCAGAGCTAGTGGAGGTTTTATGTAAACCTGATGATTTTCAAATACTTCAGTCCATGAATATACACATATAATAAAATACATTTAATTTTTAGGGTAGCATGTTACTTTATGCATAAAATTGATGAAAAGGAGAACTAAAAATATAAACAGTACCTGACACTAACAATTGCCTTTTTAAGAACTGTCTCAAGTAAAAACAGTGCTTCCATGAATCTGAGAATGATGGTATATGGGGGGATTAGATCATGGAGGGCTCAACTCAAGTATTTCAAATGCAGAGTAAGTGGAATTTTTGACCTGCTCTCAGGAAAAGTTCTTATAAGGGGCCCAAGTCAGTTCACACTTAAATCTTTTGCCCTACTGCCTCTGTCTTCTTGGTGTCTGGACCATGATGTAATAAATTAAGCTGCAGTGTTCATTTCCATTCCTGGGGAATCAGAGCCATGTGCTCAGGATGCTGAAGATGAAATTAAAGAATCCTGGTTGCCTGTTGGTGTTTGGAGCTGGCACTTCACTTCAGCAATTTGTTAGTGTGACAGAAGAGTAAATCTTCTAATTTGCATAAGCAACAATTTTGGTACTGTTATTTTAAACCAGGGTACTATGATTCCATATTATTACAATAAACAACCAAATTTCTATAGTTGAAGGGAGGAAAATTTGAAAGCACACGAGAGGAAATAGTCATTTCCTTACATTTTATAATAGAACATCCATCTCTATTGTCTAAAATTCTAAAGCATGATGCTGATCTGCAAAGCAGTAGTGGTTAAAACCTATTTCATAAAAGTACAAAAAACAAACATGTAAAGATCTAAAAAGAGATTGCAGGTGCTCTAAGTTACAGTAGAGAAAAGAAGGACAAGTGTAAACACACAAATTCCATATAGGCAAATTACTATGGCTAAATGTGAATAGACTATTTCCTAAGAAAATAAAAGTGCATGGTTAAGACTTTCTGTTCTTTACACAGTAACTGTGGAATTGACTAAAGATGTGGGTTTGGGGGTAGAGTCTAAGACATCTTTTTCACTGTATCTTTTTTTAATGTTCATGTTTGATTTTTATTCAGCATTTTATTTTGAAAAGTTACAAATTTATAGAAAAATTGAAATGGTATAATGAACATCCATGCACACCTCACTTGAATTCATTATTTGCTAACATACTACTTTATCTACAAATATGTAGTTTTAATTTTATAGACATAGGTAGAGATTCTTCAAAATATTTCATAAAGAGTATAAATTATTTTTCAAATATAATTATTGTCTACATTTATGCATATGTCTTATTGCAAATGATATTAAGATACAAATTTTGTCTCAATGCATCATTTAAAACATATGAAAGGTTTCAGATTTCATGATACTTTGTGCCTAAATACTTCAGAATATATATGATGAGATAGGACATTCTCCACCAAAATCACAATTTCATTTTCATAGTCAAGAAAGAAAGTCAACCTTAATCTAACACTATTACATGTTATATATATATATATAATATTACATATTATATATGCAATATTTGTCTATACAAAATATATATAAGTAGTAAACTTTTAATGCTATGTTAATCATTCATAGTTGTATAAATTAGAATACACCCAACCAAAGAAGTATTAGGTCATCATAAAGACTGAAGAACAGTTTCTCTGTAAACTAATATTCAGGGATTTACACAGTATATATTCAAATAAAAATAAAAGGCCAGGTGCAGATAATATGATTAGTAGACCTCTTTTTATGTGAGAATGAAAGGAAAATAAAAATGCATATGTATATATATGTCTATATATACATTCACAAACATACAAATGAACACATACATATACATAAACTTTTAATAATATTTGTAATAAGATTAACAGGCACAATGCATCAAAACCCAGAAGATATTATCTTGGGTAGGAATAGGATGGAAGGGATACAGCTGACAGTGAAATTCTGAGCATAAATTTTTGTATGTTTGACACTGTACATGCTCTCCTTATTTAAAAACAAAAGTACATGTCAATTGATGAAAAAAGCAAATCCTAAAACTTAATGCAAACAGAAAAACAAACTAAATTTGCATCAAATTCCTATTTTATTCATAAAGATAAAAGATAATTAATAACTTATGAACATGGTATTAAAGGATATAAATTTACTAACACATAATCTAAATAAAATAATTACAGAAAAAATTTGGAACTTTTTGTAGCACTGGTGTAGTAATTACCAAATCTTTACAAACATCTAATTCTTTTAGGCTACAGAAAATGGCTAAATATATTGATAATTTGGGAAACCAGGATTTTCACTATGGGAAATAGGAATTATAAAAGTGGAATAGGATGTAACCAAGTATATGTGGAAATACTCTCTTGTTTAATTTGAGTGAGAGAATTGGTATGAACTCCTGATTTCTTAAAGTATACATTTAAGTATGAGTGATTTTAATTATATTAATTTTATTATATTAATTTACAAGGTCATAGGTGATCATTTCACTGCTGGAAAATTGAGTTTGGAGTTACATGTTAAAACAAATTCGAAATTCCACTCATTTGTATCTGAAGGGTTGTAATACCACCCTTCTGTTCATGGTAATTTTAATAATATAAAAGTATAAAATTATTTAGTAATGTGTTTAAAGTAGTGTTACACACAGTGAACACTATTTTAAATGATGGACTATAGTTAGTACACTATAAAACATTCTTTCACAAATTGTAACAAATGTACCATACTAATGCAAGGTGTTAAAAATAGGGTAGTATATGGGAACCCTGTATTATATGCATGATTTTTCTGTAAACCTACACCTTCTAAATAAAAAAAGTAGTGTTAAAGTTTAACTGTCTAGCATGACAAATGCAAATATATAACAAGTTGATCAGATAATCATGTTTTACAGGAATGATTTTTATGATTACAGAAAAATATTCAAATGACATCAATTTATTATTAACTTTTGTTTGGCAATACAATTCCTGAAAAAATCTTTTGTTTTATCTTGCCCTAGAACACTAAAAGAAACAAAATTGACACTCTTCTACAATTCAGGTTTTTTTCAACATACTAAATTGATTAGTTATAAAATGAGTGCCCATTATTAGGTGGGTAGTAATTCACTATTATCAAGGAGAGGAGCATATAGCCTCTAGAGTCCTACCTGTTACTTTTCTTAAGGGGAAAAGGGCATAAAATAAATTACAGACTAAATTTCAGTATGGACTTTGTCTATAAGTGAGGAGTTTGTTTTTATTTACTGAAGCATTTTTGTTGGTTGACTCATTTTACTTTCTTATTCTTGAAACCTCATACTGGTAATGAAATCTTGAAAATGGAAAAAGCAAGAAACTTTTGTGCTAAATTCTGGACTGTGTAAACTAAAAGAATTAGATGTTTGTAAAGATGTTAATATGTTGTGAAAATTTACACATTTAAGGAACTAGATAAAAGCAAATATTAATTAGCTAAGTTAAAGTGTGTATTTTTAAATAATGTAGTGGGTGGCTAAATAAATGTTTAGAATTGTTTGAGTCCTAAAATGTGTGCATACCCACACACTTATGTCCAAAACCTTTGTATGTAAATTTCTGCTGTATCTAAAGCATGTTTCTGACCCATGCACAATTTATATTTCCTGAACAATGGGGTCCATGAGATCTACTACTCAACAAGGACATCAAAAAGCAGGTGGAGAGATTACACTGTAAAAGGGTTTTTGAGACCCCTAGTTTATCAGATATAAGTCCACAGGGTTAAATAGGAAGATGAAAGCATTATTTTTGCTATATATATATATATATATATATATATATATATATTTAATTCATTTTTATTGAGATATATTCACATACCATGCAGTCATACAAAAAAACGTACATTCAATTATTTACAGTACCATTATACAGTTGTGCATTCATCACCAAAATTATTTTTTGTCATTTTCATTACCACACACATAAAAATAATAAGAATGAAAATTAAAGTGAAAAAGAGCAATTAAAGTAAAAAGAACACTGGGTACCTTTTTTTCTTACCCCGTTTTTCTACTCATCCACCCATAAACTAGACAAAGGGGATTGTGGTCCCTATGGCTTTCCCAATCACATTGTCTCCCCTCATAAGCTACATTTTTATACAATTGTCTTCAAGATTCATGGGTTCTGGGTTGTAGTTGGATAGTTTCAGGTATTCGATGCTAGCTATTCCAGTTCATTAGAACCTAAAAAGGGTTGTCTATATTGTGTGTAAGAGTGCCCACCAGAGTGACCTCTTGGCTCCTTTTGGAATCTGCCAATGAAGCTTATTTCGTATCCTTTCACATCCCCCTTTTGGTCAAGTAGATGTTCTCCACCCCAGGATGCCAGGTCTAGATTCCTCCCCAGGAGCCATATTCCACTTTGCCAGGGAGATTCACTCCCCTGGTTTCAAATTCCATGTAGGGGGAATGGCAGTGATTTCACCTGCCAAGTTGGCTTAGCTGGAGAGAAAGGGCCACATCTGAGCAAGAAAGAGGCATTTGGGAGGAGGCTCTTAGGCATAACTACAGGGAGGTCTAGCCTTTCCTTTGCAGCAACAGTCTTCACAAGTCCTGTGGTAGAGGGCTCAGCCCATCAAACCACCAGTCTCTTATGTCTGTGAGCACATCAGCAACCATCGTGGTGGCATATATTTCTTTAAACAGTGATAATAATTTATTATTTCTCAAGGTGTCTATGGGCCAGGAATTTGTATAGATCACAGCAAGAATGGCTTGTTTCTTCTCCACAATGTCTAGGGCCTCAGTTGAAAGACTCAAAGGCTGAGAGCTGCAATCATCTGAATGCTCATTCACTCACAAGTCTGGAAGTTGATGCTGGCTATCAGTTGGCTGCTTCAAATCCTCTCCACGTGGGCCTTTCTAGGTCATATGGACTTCATCAAAATATGATGGCTAGATTCTAAGAGCAAAGCACTGAGTGGGTGGGGGGAGGGGAGAGAAACAAAGAGAGAGAGAATACCAAAAGAGCCAGGCAGAATTAGCAATATATTGTTAAAAGACAATTCCATAACCTATTACCCTAAGAAATTTAAATGTAATATTTCTTTGATATTGATGTACTAAATAAATTATGTTTTGAATTATCTTAAGAGCTAAGACCTATCAGTGATAATTTTGCTTACTGAACTCATTCTCTTTTTCTCTGTAAAGTTGAAATTTGAAGTAACTATTTGATACAGTGAGAATCATCATAAATGGCATATTTGCCTTTGACCACATGTAAAATATAAGTATAATGAGAGTACAACAAGAAATCTTAATTGCTGGATAATTTCCAATGTAAGGCTAATGCTAAACAGACACACCTTGCTCTGGATCCTCAAACATGTTTGGCTGTTTATGACTATGAAAAAAGCTGACTTCAACATGTATGATTCATTTACCTATATGCTTATATTTACACCAAGTAATCTCACAAAGCATGTGGAGACATTGCATGGCATAAGGACTTATCTGATCTATAACATATAAACTACAAATCCACTGGATTAATAAAGAATGCTATAGATATTTTTCTCCTGTCTATATGGAGAAATATCAGAATTTATTATGTTTGCTTCAAAAGGAGGGGTTTGTTAAAGTATATTTCCTCCCCAAGTGAAAAAATTCTGAGTTTTATATGCCAAAACCAGAGGTTTGACTTAAGAAATTTAAACATCCTTGGAAAAATTTAGGAAAAATGCTTTATCACTTCTTCAGGATACACATTGGTCATTTAGCCTGATGCAGAGTCCAACTCAGAGTTTTATCAAGAGGTAAAGGACTTATTTACCATAATCATTGTTTAGAAAAAATAAGTCAAATTAGTAAGTGTGGGTATAGAGGACAGTACTGAATGCAAAACTTATTATTTGCTGTCTCAAAATATCATTTCTTGTCATTTATTCTTCTATCCACTATTATCATTTCAAAGTATTAATATACAATATTTTACAGAATCTTGAACATTTGAGAAACTGAGAATTAGTGAGACAGATATTTTTTGCTTCAATCCTTTATTCACTCATTTAACAGATGCTTTTGTTCATTGAATAATGTTATCTAAGCATTTTGTGCTTAGTATAAAATTTTCTTTCAAAAAATTTCTTTATTTAGAGAGCAACACTGATAGTTTATTTTCTCTCAAGTACAAGTGGTGTGGTTTAAGGAAAAGAATGAATAGAAATAGTTATGGTGTTTTTACAGAAAGAATAATAACATCTTTGGACTAATCTTAGCAACTCTTAGGGGGATCTTTCTGGGTAAAATATCTTGACAGAAAACAATGGTTCCATTTGTTTAAAGAAACCATTACATGTACTTTGCATGATGTATGCTACTCATTTTTCTAAGCCAAGCAATCATTAACATTATCCATGAGGTAAATGAAATGAGGGTTGGGAATAGTGTCAGGGAACCATAGAAACAGACATTTGCATTTTATTTTCTAAACATATTTTCTGTTTGAATTTTCTATCATGCACATGTGATGTTTATAAAAACAGAAGAAATTAGAATTTAAAGTGACAGAAAATAACTACATAATATCAATTTGCAGAACTTCTATTAAATTAATGTATTTTTGTAAATAATCATAAACATTGTGATGATTTGAACTACTATGCTATACTGAAATGTAATTGTAAAATTAAACAAGGGCAAATAAAAGCAATATGTGTGAGGATATATAAATTTGAAACTCCATATGGCCCAATATTTACATTTTAAGTAGAAAGGAAATTGAATATATGCAAATATATCTGTTTCTTGCTGGAGTAACATGCAGACACTACCAACCAGGTTTCCTTCATATTATATAGTTGGATAAATTTAATTTCTATTAAATTTATATATTTTATATATAAATTTTGTATATTTTAAGGAGATAACATGTAAACATTCATATTTAAATTATTATGATTTTGAACTTATAGAAGCACTTACTCTTTTCCAACAGAAACACTTTGTCAAATCACTGAACTTATCAACTTTTCACTATGTTTCAGACTGTTTTTATCAGTAATTCTAATAACTGAAATCTGTAATTAAAATATTGCTAACACAATTAATCAACACACTGTAACTATTTTCCAAGTGTGTCTCATCACTTGGCTCCTAGGAAATTTTTTATACAATTTTATTGAGATATAATCACATAACATACAATCATTCAAAGTGTACAATCAGCTGTTCACAGTATCATCATATAGTTGTGCTTTCATCATCACAATCAAACTTTGAACATTTTCATTACTCCAAAAAATAAAATTAAAATTAAAAAGAACATTCAAAACATCCCATTCCCCTCCTTCCCCTATTGTTTATTTACTTTTTTAAAAAAACATGGTTTAATTGAGATATATTCATTTATTCACAGCACCATCATACAGGTGTATGTTCATCACCAGAATCAATTTTTGAAATTTTCCTTACTCCAAAATAAGAATAAAAGCAAGAAAGAACACCTACATCTTTCCATCCCCTCTATCCCACCCTATTCTTCATCTAATTTTTGTCCCATTTTTCCACTCATCTGTCCCTGTCCATGCACTGGATAAAGAAAGCGTGAGCCACAAGGTTTTCACTGTCACACAGTCACACTATGCAATCGACATAATTATACAATCATCTTCAAGAATCAAGGTCACTGGGTTGCAGTTTGACAGCTTCAGGTAATTCTCACTAGCCATTCCAGCACACTAAAAAGTAAAAGGTGATATCTATACCGTGCATAAGAATACCCTCCAGAGTGATCTCTCCACTCCATTTGAAATCTCTCAGCCCCTGGAATCTTATTTTGTTTCATCTCTCTTCCCCCTTTGGTTAAGAAGATCCTCTCAATCCCACAGTGCTCAGTCTAGGCTCATCTCCAGGAGTCAGTTCCCATGTTGCCAGGGGGTGTCATGTCCCAGGTATTGGGGAGGGTAGTGAGTTCACCTGCTGAATGGGCTTAGAGAGAGAGTGGGCTACATCTGAGCAACAAAGAGGCTCTCTGGGGGTGACTCCTAGGCACAATTATATGTGGGCTTGGTCTCTCCCTTGCAGCAACTAGCCTCACAAAGGAAAACCCCTAGATCAAGGGCTTGGCCCACTAAATTGGTAGTCCTCAATATTTGCAGGAAAATAAGCAGTAGCCCAAGTGGGAAAGTCCAACATTTCTGCATTTCTCCCCAGTTCCTCTGGGGGGGCACAATTACACTTATACTCTCTGCCCATATCACTCTGGGATGTGTCTGCTCCTAAGATTTTGATACTAACCTTTGTATGTTGGTTTATTTTTTCCAGAAACACCCATGTGGAGAGTGAAGATGGACAGCCACAATCTCACCACCAAGAATGAGCATATCTTCTGATCTCCCAGAGGTATGCTTTCCTCTGTGTGGTTTTGCTGTCATCTATCAAGTAACCATGGTAGGAAGTGATGCCATTCTCCTTGCCATCATGACCAAGAAAAAGCAGCACAACTATGTATTGCTTCTTGGCAAATGTATCCCTCTTAGACATATTCTGCCCATCAACTAGTGTGCTCAAGTTGCTAGAGAACCTCCTGACTGAGAAGCAAAGCATTTCTCTTGTTAGGTGTGTTTTGCAGTTTTATTTTTTGGTGGCCCTGAAAGGGACAGAAGACTTCCTTCTTACTGTCATGGCTTATGATTGGTACATGGCTATTTGTTAGACCTTTTGTTATATCCTGATCATGACTAAGGTATTTCTGTGCCTTGTTGATGGATGGATGCTTGGCAGTAGGGTTTCTTAATTCCCTTCTGCATATGGTATTTACTTTTCTCCTGTCTTTCTATAAATCCAATCAGATTAACTAACATTATTGTGACATCCCGCCAGTGGTGGCCCTCTTCTGTTCTTCCACGTATATGGCAGATATGTTTATTTTAGTGGTTGGAGGTGCTTTGTTGATCCCCTCCTATCTGATCACCTTTATTTCTTATATCTATATCATATCTACCATCCTAAAAATTCAATCAAGTGAAGGAATGTGAAAAGCCTCCTTGTGGTCTGCTTGTTTTATGGCACAGCAATATTTATCTACATCTATCCCTCCTCCCCTCAAGACTTCCCAGCCAGATATAGGTTCATCTCAATGTTATATGGAGTTATCACCCCAGTGTTAAACCCCATCACCTACAGCTTGAGAAACACTGAGGTTAAAAGAGCAGTCAGAAAGATTTTATGTCATAAAACATTTTTAAAGCACACATAATGTTGACAAAATTACTTACTTAGCACTCCACTGAGTTTGAATTCATAGAAAGCATTGGAAAAATTCTTAGTAAAATAGCTATATCTAGATATCCATCCATGTTGAGTTTACATACTAACGCATATATAGAAATTTACACATATGTACACACACATATATATATCTAGGGTTATGTCTCTGTGTATATTTATATCTCTTTCTATCCATTGGAAACACAAAAATTATCTTCCAAAATAGATAGTTTTGAGTGTAAAACATAGCAGCATGTTCCTAAGTATGTTACTAATATGTTACATTAACAGTAATAATTGAATTTGTATGAACTGTGTAAACTGGGTCTGTCTTAAGTACATTTCAATCTATGGTCACTGTACTGATATCCATATGCATATACATAGCCATATCTATGTCTATATCTATATCCATGTATATCTATATTTTTCATCTACATCATCTGTATTACCTGTAAACTTTTTATCTATATCCACTTTTATTTCTATCTCTATATCTATCAAACTACCTGTTATGGATATTCCTCTTATTTTCTTTGTTTAAATTGCCTTCCTCATGCTCCTCATGTGTCTCCTTAACTTTTTCATTTCAGTCTTCCTCTTTCTCATCTTTGGTTTCCACTTACTTTGTTTAACACTTTTCCCCTTTTCCTGTGACCAAATACACTCTCATTTTCATTTTTCCTTCCAAGTAGAGCACTTACTTTTCTGCATCTCTGAAATTAGATGTCTCATTCAAATGACCACACTACTACTATTCTGATGCCATCATGTTAAAAACTGAAAGTATCTTCTACCCGCCCCCCACACACACACATCTTCTCATTGGATATCATGTATTGTTTTTTGCTTTTTCCAGCTATTCAGATTGCTGAAATCAGGCACTGCCTTTTTTCTTGAAGCTCAGTACTTGCATTCAGTGTGAATAGACAGCTGTCATTTCTGACTGGATCACTCACCATTCTCACTTGATCTTCTCCTCCTGTCACCTCTAGGAATTCACTGGTGATACAATTGACAATTTTAAGTCAGCAAGTGTATAATTTTCTCCCTAAGATCCCTCAACCCTGTGCATTCCTATTGCTTCTTAAAAATAGTTTCCAGTCTGCTGATCGCATTTATACGTGTTCTGCTATAACAGGCAATATCCACCTACTCTGCATTTCCTGACACTTTTCACACTCTAGCATCCCCTATCATCTCTCTTCCTTTTAACCACATTCTGTCTTTTCTTTACAGCTAAATGTGGTGAACCCATCACTAGTGAAGTGTTCTTATATTATTCAAAGATGTACTGTGCTCTACTCCTGATCTTTTAGTCATTTTCAAAGCCTTATGAAGCAATAGCCGTATATTTGTATGTCTGCCTCAAAAACTAGAGGCTATAAACACTTTGAGGTGCCATGCTTTGAGATCAAGTGCATTCACCAAATCTTAGCAGTGTCAAAAACTTTCCAGAGCTACACATAATAGTTGTTCATCAGATATCTGTTACTTAGGTATAGACAGAGTGGAAACATACACATAGACTTGAAGAAAGAAATAAAGTAATAGCTGTATATGTTTGATATTTGTTTTTTAAGCCTTCATTTTATTCTCTATAGCAGAGATGATATATTATATGAAAGAATCAAGTAAAATTCTTACTATATAAAAAACTCCATGGAATATGCTGAATTAAATAGATAATATTTCAAATATCTATTTAACAAATATTTCAAATATTTATTAAATAAACATTTCAAATATTTATTTAACAGTTCATCAGTAATTTCAATGATTTTACTACACAAAAAAGATTGCACTATTGGGATTATATCTGTATTACACATCCCACTATGAAACCTAAACAGTGTCTTGCCAGAACAGCATGTTTATCATTAAATCTAACAAAATTAGTCCTTGATTTGGATGAGAATGATGAGATGGAATGAAAATATTTAAAAAAAGTTGTGGAGTTTGACATGCATGTTAAACTATAGGTTTTCTGTAGAATAATAAAGTTGATGAAATCATGGTAATTCTACTTTCTTCTTAAGTAAGAAAAATGTCCTTGAAATACCAGTAAAAGCATGGGATTTCTCTGGTTCTTTGCTAAAATGTTTCAGTAGACCTGTTCAGAGTTTGACATCTTAAAATCATCATATGTTACTCTGAATGAGATTGGTGAAGATATTGAATTTAAAATTCAATAGAATTAACAGAAGATTATACACTATAGAAGACAAAGGTATATATATGTAGACAGATCAAAAGAAACCATCCAAAGTGTAATGGAACATACAGAACAAAGAACAAGACTATAACAGAGCTAGGAAAAAATATTACATGAATGTAGTACCAAAGAGTGTGGGAGGAGAGAATGGAACAAAAGAAAGATATGAAGAGATAATGGGTGATAAAATTGATAAAAGACCTTAACCCACATATTCAAGGACTGTATAGACCAAAAGAAAAATAGAAAGTAAACCATGTCTAGATGTTCTAGATTCAAACTGTTCAAATAAAAAGAGAAAATCTTAAATCTGCCAGAGCGCCAAAAGTGCACACACACACACACACACACACACACACATTTCATTCAAAGGGGCCATATTAAGATAGACAGCTGATTTTTCAACAGAAATGGCAGGACTAAATGAAGTGGACTGGAGTATTAGGACAGCTGAAAAAAATCCAGTCAAGACACCAATACCTAGTGAAAATATACTTTAATGATATTGGCAAAATAATGTTTTCCATTAAAAAAACAAAAACAAAACCAGAACACAGAGAAAATTTGTCTTCAGCAGACATTTACTAAAAGAAACATTAAAAGCAGAAAGGAAACACAAAAATTCAGAAGGGAATGAAAATCAATGGAAAGAATAAGTAAGTGGGTAAATATGAAATAAGAATTGTCAATAAAATACAGTAACAGCAATATGCTGTGTAAATTAAAATGTAAGTAAGAGTATGTTCAACAACAGAAATGCAAAGACAAGTGGAGGAAGGTGTAATTAAAGAGTTTTATCATTCTAGTATTATTGGATAAGAGATAAAATTAATGACTTGTAGTATTTTTTACTACATGTGTATCGTGATTCCCAAGGCAAATAGGTAAACAGTAAAAATAAATATAATGGACATTAAAATATTTATTAATATATAAGAGGGCAAGGACAGAAGGAAAATGGAACTTCACTGTGGGTCAAATCAAAAATACATAATTATATGGCAGATATAAACCAACACTATCATTAATTACATTAAAAGACCTAGTTCAATTAAAAATGTAAATTTGGGTTAAAAAATGAGACAAATGTTTTCTCCACATGAAATGCTCCTTAAATATGTCACAGAAAGATTGAAAGTAAAAGATATAAAAAGATACACTTTGAAAACATTAAAAAAAAGCAATTAAAGCTTTACTAATATTAAAGTAGATGCCAAGTAAAGAAGCATTAATAAAGGAAAACATTTTGAAAGTGTAAAGGATCAATCCACTAGAAAAAAATTTAACAGTGTTAAATCTGTCTCTAACCAGTGGCATAGCTTCAGAATACAAAACACAGAAAAGACAGAATTAAACAAGAAGAAGAAAAATCACAATCAGAGAGGCAGATTTAAACACACCATTCACAATAGCTTGTAGGGCAAGCAGGAAAAAAACATGATTCCAGATCTACAAAGATAATCAGACAATTAAACTAGACTTAATGATATTAAAACATACTATACTTAACAATGACAGGAAACACATTCTTTTATAATATATATGGTACATTAAAAGCTGACAACAGGATGGATAATAAAACAAGCCTTAACAGATATACAAAGATTCAGAGTATTTTATCATAGGCTAACCATAAGAGAAATCAGTAACACAAAGAACAGGAGATACTATCTAACTCGAGAAACTAAATGAGTGCTAAATAACCCACTAAATCAAAAAAAGAAATCAAAACAGAAATTTTAAAAGTTTGTACTGGATAATCAATATGTGAAAACTTGTAGGATACTTCTAAAACAGTGCTTAGAGGAAAACTCATAGTTTTAATTACACATCTTTGAAAAGAATCTTATTAAGAACATAAGAAATAGCAAATCCAACCTAAGAAAGTAGAATAATAACAAATAGCAGGAATAAAAAACAAAAGGGCAATAAGAGAAAACAACAAAGTGAAAAAAAAGTTGATTCTTTGAAACAACTAATAAAATTGATGAAATTTATAACAGGGCCAGTCATGAAAAAATAAAAACTGAAATTTTGACTAATAGGGAAAAAGGTGTTATCACTAAAGATATTACAGACATTAAAAACTCCATAGAATGATATTATAATTTCACTTCATTAAAGCTGAAAATTTGGAAGAACATTTTTTTTTAAAATACCATCTACCAAATTGAAATAGAAACCCTAAATAGTTCTATCTATTGAAGAATTTGAATCCATTATTAATCCTTTCCCCCCAAAAAATTTCAACCCCAACTGACAATAATACTGAATTTTCCCCAAAAGTTAAGAAAGAAATACCACTAATCTTCTATAAACTCTCCCTGATAGGAGAATGGGAACCCTTAACAATTCATCTTTAGTCCTAATGAGGACATTAAGAAGGGAAAAAATTTAGAGAACTCTTTCTAAATATAGATACAAATAGCCTAATAAACTGGCAACTCAACCCAGTAATATTTATATACATATACATACACACACACACACACACACACACATCAAACCAAGTGGAAAATAGGCCAGGATTGGTTGAACAATCGTCATTTTTTTAAATGATAGACTGATGGATAGATAAGTGAGTAGTTACATGATAAAACAAATATATTCAACAATTGTTAAAATTTTGCTATAAGTGGTGGGAATACAGGTGTTTGTAAAATTATTTCAAATTTTCTTCATTTGAATTTTTTAATATGAAACTGCTTCAAATATATAAAGTTGTACCAGTTTATAAATATTATATTCCCCAGAAAAAGCCATATTTTTTAATGCAATCTTGTGGGGGGCAGATCAATCGATCTTTTTGATTAGGGTGTGACTTCTTGATTGAATGTGTCCATGGAGATTTGGCCCTGCCCATTCAGGATGGGTCTTGATTAATTTAATGGAGTCCTTTAAAAAGAGTCAATACAGACCCAGGTGTTTGCTGATACGTAGAGATGCTTAGAGATGCTTGGAGTTGTGGACAGAAGGACATTTGGAGACACTAAGCCAAGGATGCATAGGAGCTAAGAGAGGACAAAATACCCCAAAAACAGCTGAGAGAGACATTTTGGAGATGGCTGTTGAAAGCAGATACTTGGAGACATTTGGAGATGGCTAGTTCCGAATTTGCTCTGGAGAAGCTAAGAGAGACAAGCCCAGGGACATTTGGGAGAAGGCCATTTTAAACCAACCTGGGAACAAAGGCACAGCAGACACCAGCCGGGTGTCTTTCCAGCTGAAAGAGGTGAGCTGGATTCTGGACACCACCAGCCATTCTTAAGTGATGGTGTCCTTTTGTAGATGCCTTAGCTTGGACATTTGTATGGCCTTAGGACTGTAAATCTGTAACCAAATAAACCCCCTTTATAAAAGCCAATACATTTCTGGTATTTTGCATAATGGCAGCATTAGCAAACTGGAACAGTTGTGAACTAAATAATTCAATCACTGCGCTTCATCACTATAAGAGGGAAAGGAAGAAAAGAAAAAACTCAGCTGAACATTGTAAAAGATGCAGAAAAAGCATTTGACAATACCAGACAGCTAATCACCATTAAAAGCTCTTATAAAAGTAAGAAAAAAAAGGCAACTCCCTTAATCTGGTCAAGAATATCTGCCAAAAATCAAACTATCTACATGACGAGTTATTAAAAGATTTCCCCCGAGACTGAAAACAAGAGAGTGACATATAGTATAATCATCTCTACTCCACACTGAACAAAGATCCTGGTCAGAGCCATAAGTAATAAAAAAGAAATAAAAGGGACAAGAATTTGAAAGGAAAAAATAAAACTAATTTTTTTTTGCAATGTGATTGTACATATTGAAGTCCAAGGGAATCTACAGAGAAAACTATTAGAATTAATAACTGATATTAGTAAAGTAATGAAATGCACATGTATTTCCATATACCAACAATAAACTAAGAATAAAAAATATATTTTTATTTCAATAACATTAAAATCTTCAAATTAATTGCAATATGCACAAGATTCTACAATGTAAACCACTAAGTGACACTAATAGATATTTGTAAAGAACTGAATAAACTGAAGGATGTTCAGGGATCAGAAGACTCAGTATTGTAAAGACACCAATTCTGTCCAATTGATCTATAAATTCAATTAAATCTCAATCAAAATCACTGCAGATATTATGCATGAGTGAATGTGTGTGTGTGTGTGTATATGTGTGAGGAAATTGACAAGTTAATTCTAAAATTTATATGAAAATGCAAGTGGCCAGGAATACCAAAGGCAAACTTGAAGAATAAAATGTGAGAACTTACACCTACCAGATAGGAAGGCTTATTTTAAAACTATGATAATTATCAGCATGGTAGTGGATCAGCTTCCTCTGGATCAAGTGACATGAGAGAAAGGGAGAAAGGGTGAAAAGTACTCAAAATGGAAGCCACATTCTTTTATAAGCCTAATCTCAAAGTAACATACTACTACTTTTGCTGAAAGTTTTTGGTCACCAACACCAACCCTGATACACTGTGGGAGGGGATTACATAAGGGTGTGAATACTAGAAAGTGGGACTCATTGGGGGTCATCTTGAAGTCATCTACACCAGTGATATTAGCGACATTGTGGTGCTGTGGGGAAGGAAGAGTCCTTTGAGTAGAATGGCCTAGGTCAATTAGATATCCATGAATATCCATGAAAACAAATCTTGGTCATATCTCACACAAAATACCAACAAATAAACGTCAGAAGGCCAATAGATTTACATGTGAAAGGTAAGAAAACAAGGCTTTGAGAGGGAAATTTGGGCTCTGTTCATCACATTGTGGTAGAGAATAATTCTTAAAGGAAGCAAAAAGTAATAGCATAGTTAGAAAAACATAAAAGCCCCTGTTCATTAAAAGACACCATTATGAGAATGAGATGACATCCCACATTGGGCGGGGGGGGCTTGGAAGACACATATGGACTTATACTCAGACTACAAAAAAACTCTTACAAATTTTTATGGAAAGTGCAGATAACCCCAAAACAGTCTTCACAAAGAAGATATTCAACTGATCAATGAGCATATGAAATGTGCTCAGCTTCATCAGACATCATGGAAATGCAAATTAAAATTACACCAAGACATCACAACCTACCCCAAGTAGAATGACTGAGAGAGAGAGAGAGAAATGTTTGGCTAAACATGCACCTGAATGTCTAAAATAAAAACTACCACACAGAAGGACAAATATTATATGATCTTACTGTTATGAAATAATTAGAATAAGCAAACTCAGAGTCATAATCTAAAATATATGTTAACAGTGGATGGAGTGGAGATAGACAATAGGGTTTTAAGGCTGAAAATGTACAGACTTCCTATTTGGATCTATGGAAATGTTTTGACAATGGATGGTGGTGATGATAGCAAATGTTCTGAAATATACATCTGAATATGATTAATAGGGGAAATATTGGGTTATATATAGTATATATGATAATAAAATAAAAAAATTTTTAAGTCCATGAAACTGCACTACACAGTTCTAAGTTAAACCATGGACTACAGTATAGCACAATTATAAAAATGTGCTGTCATCAACTGTAACAAATGTACCACACCAATGCAATGCATTCATAGTAGGGTGGTATATGGTAATCCTCTATTTTATGCATGATTGTCCTGTATACTCCCAACTTCTTTAATTAAAAAAATTAAAGAAAAATAGTTCTAAATGTTGGTGAGAATGTGGAACAGGAGATACACTGCTGATGGGAGTGTAAATTGTTGCAACCAATTTGAAGAACAGTTTTGCCAGTAATATACTATAAAGCTGAACATATGCTAACCTATGCAGTTAACTTACACCTAAATGGGTAAAGAATGCATAGGTCTGATCATTGAAAAATAAGTACATAAATGTCTTTAACAGCATTTTTCTCAATAAACAAAAGCTGAAACAACCCAAATCTTGACCAAAATGGAATGGATAAAGACATTGTGATATATTCACACAATGGAGCCTACAATGAAAGTCACAACTACCCACAACAAAAAAAGCAGGCTCAGCAAATGAAGCTACACACAAAAGGCTGTAGGCTGTATAATTCCACTGACGAGGTAACATTCAAAGACTGCCAAAACCTATCTGTGATATTTGAAGTCAAGGTAGTGATTACTTTTAGTGGGAGCACTGAAAGGAAGGGGGCAGGGTTGGAATTTTCATGGGTGCCTGCAAGTATATCTTTTCCTTCATCTGGGTGCTGGATACATGGGTCTGTCATTTGTCAAAGTTCATCAAGCCAAACACTTGTGATTTTGTACTTTTCTGTGTATATGTTATACTTCATAAGAAAGGAAGGACTTTCACTCCTAGGAAAATGGAGGAATAGGAGGGAGCTGCAGCACCCACTCCCCTCCCAAAATCAGCAAGGAGACATACAGAAACTGCCTGAATCAACTGCTCTTGGACTCTGAAGACCTGGGGAGTTCTGTACAGTGTCAAGGGAAGTGTGGATGAAGAAACTGAGAATTTGCAGTCAAAGACTGTGAGTAATTCTGACCACAGCTCCTGGTGCCTATCCCCAACCCTCAAGGCAAGCAGCATTGGGCAGTCCAATCCTCCCCTCATGGGTTGCTATAGACTGGGATAGCCATAAGAGTCCTCCACCCCAAGTACAGAGGTTGACACAGCCCAGTACTGATCCAGATATTAGCTGACAAATTTAGATTGCTGGATCCCTGTTCTAGCCCACCTGGGCCAGGAATCACCAAACAATTGTTTCTACCCTGTTAGAGGTGGACTCGCAAAGGACCAAAAATAACTTGCCTTTGTAGGACTGAGGGGAATAGGGTGCCAAAGAGCACCATCTTCGGGACAGGTCAGGAAAGTGCACTTTAAGGAAAACATCATAAAAACAAATAGGCAAAGACACCATCTGCTGTGCAGGCCAGGAAAGTGCAGCCTTGGGAAGTGGAATGGGAAAAAAAAAAAACTTTTTAGATTCTTTCCTAACCCTCCCCCCAGGGCCCTTTGGATCTGCTCTGCACCCCTGCATGGGTACCTGGTCCTGTTTTGGCTAGGAAATACTGATGAACCAACTGTCAACAAAGAACCTTAAAACAAAGCCAATCAACAAGAAAATCATAGAAAGAGAGAGAAACTGACCATCTGAATAAGCCCTTCAAGAAAACCAGATGCCCAGATTTCAGCAAAGAAATTTAAAGCCATACTAAGAAATAGGAAGATATGACCAATCAAAGGAAGAAACACAAAAATTGGAAGACATACAGAATTTTGAACAATGTTCAAACAATATCCTAAATCAATTCAAGGAGATGGCTAAAGAGATAAAGAATATTAAGAAGGTCCTAAGTGAGCATAAAGAAGACTGTGGAAGCATGCAAAGAAAAGCAACAAATCATATGAGAATGAAAGTCACAATAGAAAAATTTAAAAATACACTAGAGGTATACAACAGCAGATTTGAAGAGGCAGAAGAAAGGATCAGCAAGCTAGAAGACAGAGCATCCAAATTCAAACAGACAAAAGAACAGATAGAGAAAAGAATAGAAAAAAAAATTAAGCAGGTTCTCAGGGAAGTGCTTGACAACATGAAGCACACAAAAATACATGTCATGTGTGTCCCAGAAGGACAACAGAAAGGTCCAGAAAGAATATTTAAGGAAATAATGGCTGAACATTTCCCAACTCTTACTAGAGACATAAATATGCATATCTAAGAAGCACAATGCACTCCAAACAGAATAAATCCAAGGATACCCAGTCCAAAACATATACTAATCAGACTGTAATGTGCCAAAGATGAAGGAAGAATTCTGAAAGCAGCTAGAGAAAATTGATTCATAACATACAAGGAATGCCTGATATGACCAAGTTCTGCTTTCTTATAAGAAAACCATGGAGGTAAGAAGTCAGTGGAATGACATATTTAATACACTGAAAGAGAAAAATTGTTATCCAAGGATTATTTATGCTGCAAAACTCTCCTTCAAAAATAGGGAGGGTTAAAAATATTTACAGATGACCAGAAGCTGACACAGTTTATTAACAAGACTTTACCCTACAAAAATTCTGATGAGAATATCTGAAGGCTAAAAAGAAGAAACAGGAACTAGAAACTTTGAGGAGAGTGTAGAAATGAAGATTACCAGTAAGGGTAATTAAAAGGATAAAAAGAGAGAAAAATTAAGATATGATAAATAAAAGCAAAGGATAAAATGGTTGAAGTAAGTACTGCTTTTATAGAAATAACATTGAATATTAATGGAATAAACTCTCCATTCAAAAGAAACAGATTGGCAGAATGGATATATATATATATAAAAAAGATCCATCTACATGCTGTTTATAAGAGACTCATTTTAGGCCCAGAGAAACAGTTTGAAAGTGAAAGCCTGGAAAAAGATTTTCCACAAACAAGCATCATCCACCAAAAAGTTGGAGTAGCTATACTAATATCAGACAAAATAGAATTTAAATTTAAAACTGTTAAAAGAGACAAAGAAAAACATTATATATTAAATAGAAGGGGCAATTCACCAAGAAGAAATAACAATCATAAATATATATGCACCTAACCAAGGTGCCCCAAAGTACATGAGGTAAACACGAGCAAAACTAAAGGGAGAAACAGATGTCTCTACAATAATATTTGGAAACTTCAATATACCACTCTCATCCACAAACAGAACATCTAAACAGAGGGTCAATAAGAAATCAGAATCTAAATAACATGATAAATGAACTAGACCTAACAGAAATGTGTAGAACATTATACTTCAAACAGAAGGATATACATTCTTCTCCAGTGCTCATGGATCATTCTTCAGGATAGATCCACATGTTGGGTCACAAAATAGGTCTTCATAAATTTAAAAAGATCTAAAGCACAGGACTTTCTCTGATCATTAAACTGGAAGTCAACAATAGGTGGACAACTGGAAAGTGAACAGCTTTATGGAGGTTAAAAAACACAGTCTTAAACACTCAGTTCACCAAAGAAGAAATTGTAAGTGAAATCAGTAAATATCTGGAGGTGAATGAAAATGAGAACACAACATTTCAAAATTTATGGGATGCAGAGAAAGCAGTGTTGCAGGGGAGGGGGGATTATAGCCCTGAATACCCTACATAAAAAAGAAAGAAAGAGCTAAAATTAAAGACCTAACTATACACCTGTAAGAGCTAGAAAAATAAAATAACTCCAAAGAAAACAGAAAGAAAAAATATTAAAGCAGAAAAATAAAATTGAGAATGAAAAAAAAAAATAGAATCAACAAAACCAGTTGTTTTTTTGAGAAGATCAACAAAATTGACAAACCCTTAGCTAAACTGACAAAGAAAAAAAAGAGAATATGCAAACAAATGAAATCAGAAATGAGAGGAGGGACTTTACTACTGACCCCACAGAAATAAAAAAAGATCATAAGAGGATACTATGAATGACTGTATGCCAACAAATTAGACAATTTAGAGGAAACTGACAATTTTCTAGAAACACAACAAACAACCCACACTGACTTTAAAAGACATAGAAGATCTCAACAAACCAATCACAAGTGAAGAGATTGAAACAGTCATCAAAAATCTCTCAAAAAAAGAAAAGACCATGAGCACATGAATTCTACCAATCATTCCAAGAAGAAATAACACCTGTTCAAACCCTTCCAAAAAGTTTAAGAGCAGGGAATGCTACAGTCTATGAAGCCAATATCACCCTAATAGTAAAACCAGATAGAGATACTACAAGAAAGGAAAATTATAGACCAACCTCTCTAATGACTATAGATGCAAAAATCCTCAAAAACTTCTTGCAAATTAAATCCAACAAAATAAAATAACTATATGCCATGACCAGATGTGTTTTACCCCAAGTATGCAAGGCTGGATCAACACAGGAAAATCAATGAAAGTAATACAGCACATTTACAAATCAAAGAGGAAAAAACACATGATTATCTCACTTGATGCAGAAAAAAAAAAAAAAAAACATTTTGAAAGATAGGAATAGAAGGAAACTTCCTCCACACGATAAAGGGCATCTATAAAGAACCCACAGTTAAATCATACTCAACAGTGAGAGACTGAAAGCTTCCCCTCTAAGATCTGGAACAAGATGAGGATGCCCACTGTCACCACTGTTATTCAACATTGTGCCAGAAGTTCTAGCTAGAGCAGTTAGGCAAGGAAAAGAAATAAAATGCAGCCAAACTGGAAGAGAATAAGTAAAACTTTCACTATTTGCAGATGATATAATTATTTACCTAAAAGTCCCAAAAGATCTACAACAAAGCTCCTAGACTCAATAAGGAAGTTCAGCACAGTGGCAAGATACAAGATCAACATGAAAAAATCAGTAGTGTTTCTGTGTAATGACAACGTGCAATCTGAGGAGGAAACCACGGAAAAAGTTCAAAGTACAATAGAAACTAAAAGAATCAAATACCTAGGAATAAACTTAACTAAGAATGTAAAGGACCTAGACTAAATATTGTTTAAATGTCAATTCTACCCTAATTGATTTACAGATTCAATGGAATCCCAATAAAAATTCCCTAAGCCTACTTTGCAGAAATGGAAAAACCAATTATCAAATATATTTGGAAGGTTAAGCAGCCCTGAATAGCCAAAAACATCCTGAAGAAGATAAAGTTGGAAGACTCACTTCCTGACGTTAAAGCATACTACAAAGTTACACTGATAAAAACAGCATGGTATCAACATAAAGATAGACATACTGACCAACGGAATTGAACTGACACTTCAGGAATAGACTTTTACATCTATGGCCAAGTGATTTTTGCCAAGGCTGCCACATCCACTCAACTGGGAAAAACTAGTCTCTTCAACAAGTAGTGTTGGGAGAACTGGATATTCATATCCAAAAGAATGAAAGAGGATCCCTATCTTATACCTTATGCAAAAATTAACTGAACATGGACCAATGGCCTAAATGTAAAAGCCAGAACCATAAAACTCCTAGAAGAAAATATAGGGGAGCATATTCAAGATTTTGTGGTAAGCAGTGTTTCCTTAGACCTTACATCCAAAGCACAAGCAATGAAAGGGGAGGGGAGGATCAATAAATGGCATCTCCTCAGAAATGAACACTTCTGTGCTTCAAAAGACTTTGTCAAAAAGGCAAAAAGGCAGCCTACTCAATGGGAAAAAATATTTGGAAACCACACATCAGGTAAGGGTTTCATATCTAGTATATAAGAAGAACTCCTACAACTCAACAATAAAAAGACAACCCAATTAAAAAATGGGCAAAAGGCATGAAGAGACATTTTTCCAAAGAGGAATTACAAATGGCTAAACAACACATGAAAAGATGCTCAACTTCACTAGCTATTAGGGAAATGCAAATTAAAACCACAATGGGATATCATTGCACACCTACTAGAATGACCACTATTAAAAAAACAACCAAAAATTGCAAATATTGGAGAGAAAATGGAGAAATATGAACACTTATTCACCATTGGTTGGAATGTAAAATAGTACAGCAGCCGTGGAATGCAGTTTGACGGTTCCTCGGGAATCTAAGTACAGATCCGATATATGATCTAGCAGTCTTCCTACTAGTTATATACCCAGAAAAACTGAAAATAGGAACACAAACAGACATTTTCACATCAAAGTTCATAGCGGCATTATTCACAGCTGCAAAAAGATGGAAGCAACTGGAGTGTCCATCAAACAATGAATGGATAAATAAAATGTGGTATATACATACAATGGAACATTGTTCAGCTGTAAGAAAGAATGAAGTCCTGGTTCATGCGACAACATGGATGAACCTGGAGAACATTATGTTGAATGAAATAAGCCAGACCCAAAAGGAAAACTATGGCATAATCTCACTGATATGAACAAAATACGACTAGCAAACTCTTGGAGTTATTATCTAGAATATAGGTTACCAGAATATAGAAAAAGGTTAGAGAATATGCTTAATTTGCACATAATCTTTTAATTAGGGGGACTGTAAAGGTTTGAAAATAGAGCTGAAGTTAGCATATTACGTGTGTAAATTACAGTGTGTTTGTATTTGAAAGGGGAAGTTAAGGGTTGTGTATATAACTAGAAGGAAAGCTAGAGGATGAAACAAGGGACTGTATAACACAGTGAAGCCTGTTGTGGATGATGAAGGTTATTAGTACAAATTCAAGAACATTCTTTCATGAATTAGAACAAATGTATCTCACAATTACAAGGTGTTATTTAATAATAGAGTGCTGTATGGGAAAAATGCACCTGACGGAAACTATGGACTGTAGTTAACAGTAATATCTTAATGTTCTTCCATCAGTTTTTTTTTTTTTTTCATGATTTAAGTAGAGAATTTAAGGTTTATTAGAGGAAGAAAGCAGAAGAAAGCAGGTGGGAGCCATCAGAAAAGAAAGAAAGGAAAAATGGCTCCGGCCCTCTATCTGAGAGCAGCATTTTTTAAAGGAAAAACCCACGTTGGGTATTGGGGGGAAGGTCCTGCTGAGTGTGTTCTGGGCCTCGATTGGGTGAGTGCTTATCAGTTTTTGCTTACTGGTTACTAGGGTTTTAACACACTACTCTTCTTTGTTGTGCACTATATTATCTATGTGGAGGAAGCAGGCCTTTTGGCTTGTTTGCGGTCATTCATCTTTATGGGGATATCTGATCTTGGCTTGTCTGCCCTCGGGAGTCTAGGTGCCACTGTGACCGGGATTCCTGAAACAGCCTTCAACCCTTAGTTTATAGCACACTTGGTATTTATGAGACAAGCAGCAGGGCCCATGGATCAGACATTCCTTCTATATGTTAGACTCTTTTTCTGGGGCCTGACATTCCTGTCTTTTATTTTTAATAAAAAATTGGTACGGGTTTGGGTAGAATTTTGAGTTAATGCTTTAATTTAGCTCGAAGCAACCTTTATAGGGGAAAAGGGACGTCGCCGTTGTCTCTTAGCTGCTTCCGGCTGGGTTTGGACGGAGTTGGGGCAGAGTTGCTTTGAACTAAGTTTCAGCATTATTAGATTGATGTTTGGATATTTTTTGCTGGAACCAGCTGGTAATGAAGATTTTGTTGCAGCAGGAGCAGATTTTCAATCTTTCGTTGTAGCAGGAGTATGTTGTCAGAGTTTTGCTGGTTAGTCACAGCTGCTATTGACCTTGCTTCTTTTTAAAAGTGTTTCTTTGTTGTTGTTGAAGACGATGCTTTGACTTGTAGCTAACTGCAAGCACAAGCACAGGGAAAGTCCCAACCATAAAGCTACCTCAACTCAGATGCGTTTGGCGCCTGCTTGCAGCAGTTAACTTTTACCTGGACTTCCAAGTCCCAGTACTCTAGGAAGAATTTCTGGGTAGCTGAGGGGAGCTCCACAGCCCATGAGACATGGATTAGGGCATTTGAAAACATGGTTTTAAGTAGTTAGGCTTGCTTGACTTTTCATTAGATAGAGAAATAAGTTTTCTTTTTGTTAGGGGAGAGGGAAATTTTTAAGTAAGTGACTTGTGGCTTAGGAAGTTTTTTACTTTTGGAAACTATATCCTTTTTGTTGGAGGGAGTTAAGGCTAGGGCAACTGCACAGTAGGAAGTTATTCACACATTGAAGCAGCTCACTGGGATGTAAATTTAGTGTTTGTAAATTAGAGGCTAGACATTGTTAGGGATGGGATAGGTTTGTTGATAGTAAAACAGCAGGAGACAGTCATTGAGGAGTTTTTGCCTTATTCATTTATCCTCCGGTTATGCCAGGTGTGCACGCTTTAGATTTGTGCTGCACTTTCCCGCCCGGGAGAGGGGGGCTGGAGTGGGAGATGGGGGAGGGGCACACAGGCAGCTAGTGGGCTGCGTGCGGGTGGGGTGAGATAAGGAGGGGGCAGCAGTGATGGGATGAGAAGTGGGGGAAGGGGTTAAGGGCGAGCGGAGGGGAGTGGAAGGGGTTAGAGAAGAGTTACAAGGGGGTTGATTTGCAGGGTTAAAGAAGAGAAACTGCTTAGAGGCTTTTCAGGGTTAACTTTTGTAGAGAGGAAAGCAGAAGACTTAGAAGAATTTTTTGTGAAGGAGGAGGATTTGGTAGGAGACGACAGAGTGGCCCAAGAATAGCCAGGACCGAACAGTTTAGAAAGCTTAAGATTAAAAACTACAGACCACCTGCTGTTGTGCCGAACAAAATTATTAAGTTCAGTGAGAATCTGCCAATTGAAAGTGCCATTTTCTGGCTAATGTTTTTGTTGTTCTAAAGGATACTGCAGCCAAATTGTATTGGTTCTACTTCCCCTTTTAATTGAAGTTTAAATATCTGAGGGGGTAGATTTAGGAGGAAATTTAGCTTTGGAGATATTGGAAAGTGACTGTATATTACCTACAATTATCTAAGAAATTTGACCGGCTTGTGATTTGTTAGGGAATTTTTGCTTGTCAGAGGCTTACAGAGATCGCCGGTGAGAGATATTCATGGTTCCTAGCTCCTTTAGAGGCTTACAATTTCCCTGGACGAGGCTGACACGAATTGGGGCTACGCTTGTCGGAGGCTTACGGAGATCGCCCATGGGGAGACCCACAGTTCCCTGCTCCTTCAGAGGCTTACAGAGACCACCCAAAACGTTGCTCAAGTGAGACCCATACAACCCAGTCGCAACAACAAAGCAGGCATCCCCGGTTTGCCGTTGGGGGTCAGGAAATGCGTGCAGTCTTTCGCCCAAGGTGTCCCCCGGGTTACTTTGACTGCTGCAATGGGGAAAGACACTCACGGAGTGTCAGAGAGTTTTGACTGAGTGCTCAGGTTCCCTAGGCTTATGAAGCCAGGCATCGCGTCCAAGCCAGCCGAGGCGTCACCCTGTGGTGAGCTGGGGTGTCCATGGGACACCGAACAAAACTCCCGAGGGGGGATCTGGGCAGAAAGACGTCACTTATCTACCTAGGGCCGAATTAGTTGTAGATGTTTGAGAGCCGTGAGGGTGAGCCGGCATCGCATCAAGGTGGTCTGAGTTGATGGACTCAAACCGCTGAATGCATGGAAACCTGAACGGCCGTGTAGTTCGGGGAACGGAGTTGACTGGGAGGCTGCCCCATTGCCCTGAGGGGCCAGGAAACTTAAACCTCAGTCAAACCTCTGTCCCGGGTCTTCAGCACCAAATGTTAGGTTCAGAGCCTTTCAAGAATCCACACAAACGCAGCGAGTCATGGTTTAAGCAGAGAATTTAAGGTTTATTAGAGGAAGAAAGCAGAAGAAAGCAGGTGGGAGCCATCAGAAAGGAAAGAAAGGAAAAATGGCTCCGCTTCCATCAGTTTTAACAGAGGTAGCACACCAAAGCTAAGTGTCAGTAATAGGGGGCTATAAGGGCATGGGGTTTTTCTGTTTTGGAGCTATCAAAATGTTCTAAAATTGATCTGTGGTGATGCAAGCATAGCTCTGTGATTATACTGACAGCCATTGTACACTCTGGATGCATTGTATGGTATGTGAATAAAACTGTTGGGAAAAAAAAAGGGTTAAGAGTTTAATAAATATATGGAAGAAATGGAAACTGCAACAAAGACTACTCTTTAGATAAAGTTGACAGTGAAATCCAGGAAAGAGATTGATGGGAATTAAGTATATCAGTAGTCAAGAGAAGAGTCTTTTAAGAAAATGTGACTGCAGGAGGTCATAGGCAATTTTTAAAAGACCGTGGAAAGGTAAAAGCTGATGCTCTAAGAGAGGGCACAGATCCCCTGAAGGAGAGTAAGAAAGAACAGAACAAGAGATATGAGCTAAGGCGAAGAGAATAGGGTGAGCGAAAACAGGGAGAAAATTTGAAATGGACATAAAATTCATTCAGAAACGTTCAGGCATTTTACCATAAATTAATAATGTTGGAAATTTAGTCATGGATAGAAAAGGAAAGGAGGGGGCATTTGAATTTTTGAGGAAACAAGACAGATTTAAAAGATCCACAAGGACTTATAATAGGGAGTTAACTAATGAAACATCCAAGGACTGTCAGGAGACCAAAGACAATAAGATTTACATCATAATATCAATGCTACTTCCATCAAAATGTAAGTATTAAAGATGATATGCAATCAAGGTGAAAAATAATTTGCAAATGTATACATTTCTATCGTTAACTCTGATCATTTCAATTAGGCTCATCTGTGTTTAAAGTCAACCTTCATATGAAAACTGACCATGTAATAAAGGTCCTTGTATTAATATCTTCAATTGCCATGATAAGGAATCTTATTTAAATCCACTTAAGATAAAAAAAAAATCACTTTTCTTGTAAGAATTATACAGCTTTAATCTTTTCTAAAAATTCATGCCTGGTTATCACTGAAGCTCAAATTTGTCCTTTTAGATATTGATATTTACATAGCCTTCTTGAGGAATGACTACTTATGTGTAAGAATTAGATGGGCTTTCGTTTTAAAATTTCTAGATAAAATAATTGATTACTAATAAGAGTTAGTTATTTTGGCTGTGGTTGTTTGCTTAGTCCAGAAGGGTGTAAGTCTATACTTTGAATAATTATAATATAATGCTTGGTTTTATAGCTAGGATGACAATTTTCACTTAAATTCTTGATATTTATCTATTTACTCAATGCACTTTTATTGGATTCCAAGAAATTTAATATTTGCTTGTTACTTTTATGCTCACATTTTAAACTTCACTAGTGATTTTGTTGTAGTGTTATGATCTCATTTTTATTTACTCGAATGATGATTCTCGGCTACCTGAAAGATGAGGTAAAACGGTATAGACTGCCCTAAAATTTTCTCTGGAATATGGATATCAGTAACTCAGGTTTGTAAGCAATGACTTAGAGAAGTCATGGTTTACCAGTAAACTATTTAAAAATTTTTGCAAACTTCAAATATAGTTTATTTTGTATAATTTTATTATATTGGTTATTAATCAGAAAAGTAGATATTCAGAGATTTGATTAAACTAAAACTCTGTTTCACTTGTAATTGTGGGTTAAAAAAAACCTTTTATCATTTACCAAAGTAAAGTAAAATACTCAATAAGAAAAAAAGAAACATTTAAAAGAAAACAAAAGGAAGAAAAACAAAACTTGGGTTGGAAAGTTCTTTCAATGCATAAAAGCAAAGTAAGAAGCCATAAGAGAGAAAAGTTCTTCCCACTTAATAGGCATGATGGCGGATTGGTGAGGTGTATGTTTTAGTTACACCTCCAGGGAAGTAGGTAGAAAGCCAGGAACTGCATGGACTGGACACCACAGAGCAATCTGACTTGATACAACACTCATGAAAATGTGGAACTGCTGAGATCAGCAAAATCTGTAAGTTTTTGCGGCCAGGGGACCCGCACACCTCCCTGCCAGGCTCAGTCCCGTGGGAGGACGGGCCATCAGCGCTGGGAAGGAGAAGGGAGAACTGCAGTGGCAGCTCTTATCGGAAACTCACTCTACTTATCCAAACCCAACCATAGATAAACTGAGACCACACACCAGAGAATCTGAGAGCAGCCAGCCCAGCAGAGAGGAGATAGGCATAGCAAAAAACAGCAAGAAAAACTCAAAAATAAAAGTGGAGGCTTTTTGGAGTTCTGGTGAACATAGAAATGGGAAGGGCAGAGCTCAGGCCCTGAGGCTCATTTGCAAAACCCAAACAAAAACTGATCTCTCTGCCCCCTGGATCTTTCCTTAATAGCCCTAATTGCTTTGTCTCTTAGCATTTCAATAACCCATTAGATCTGCCAGGAGGCCCTTTTTTTTTTTTTTTCCTTTTTTTCTTTTTCTGAAACAAGTACTCTAAGAAGCCCAATACAGAAAGCCTCAAAGACTTGCAATTTGGGCAGGTCAAGATAAGAGCAGAACTAAGAGAGCTCTGAGACAAACGGCAATAATCCAGTGGCTGAGAAAATTCACTGAACACCACAACTTCACAAGAAAAGGAGGGCGTCCACTCACAGCCATCATCCTGGTGGACAGGAAACACTCCTGCCCATCGCCGGCCCCATAGCCCAGAGCTGCCCCAGACAACCGAGTGCGACAGAAGTGCTTGCAATAACATGCACACACCACAAAATTGGGCATGGACATTAGCCTTCCCTGCACCCTCAGCTGGTTGTCCCAGACTTGGAAGGTGGAACAGCATGAATTAACAAGCCCCATTCAGACATCATTTCAGCAGACTGGGAGCCTCCCTACACAGACCAGCAGCTCAGAACCACCCTGGGGGGACGGCACTCACCTGTGACATAGCACAGTCATCCCTCAACAGAGGAACAGGGGGTGCAAGGCCTGGAAGAGGGACCCACTCGCAAGTCTCAGGGGCCACAAGCCAATACCAAGGACTTGTGGGTCAGTGGCAGAGACAAACTGTGGTAGGACTGAACTGAAGGATTAGACTATTGCAGCAGCTTTAAAACTCCAGGAACACCAGGGAGATTTGATTGTTAGAGCCGCCCCCCTCCCTGACCAGCCAGACACATGCCCCTTATACAGAGTGGGCAATACCAACTACACACACAAGCTTGGTACACCAATTGGACCCCACAAGACTTACTCCCCCACTCACCACAGAGGCAAAGCAGGGGAGAACTGGCTGGAGGGGAACAGGTGGCTCGTGGACGCCACCTGCTGGTTAGTCAGAGGAAGTGTACTCCACGAAGCTGTACATCTGACAAATTAGAGATAAGGACTTCAATTGGTCTACAAATCCTAAAGGAACCCTATCAAGTTAAGCAAATTCCAAGAGGCCAAAAACAACAGAAAATTATAAAGCATATGAAAAAAACAGACGATATGGATAACCCAAGCCCAAGCACCCAAATCAAAAGATCAGAAGAGATACAGTACCTAGAGCAACTAATCAAAGAACTAAAGATGAATGACGAGACCATAGTACGGGATACAAAGGATATCAAGAAGACCCTAGAAGAGCATAAAGAAGACACTGCAAGACTAAATAAAAAAAAAAAAAAAGATGATCTTATGGAAATTAAAGAAACTGTTGACCAAATTAAAAAGTTTCTGGATACTCATAGTAAAAGACTAGAGGAAGCTGAACAATGAATCAGTGACCTGGAAGATGACAGAACAGAAAATGAAATCACAAAAGAAAGAATGGGGAAAAAACTGAAAAAATCAAAATGGACCTCAGGGATATGATAGATCATATAAAACGTCCAAATATAAGACTCATTGGTGTCCCAGAAGGAGAAGAAAACGGTAAAGGTCTAGGAAGAGTATTCAAAGAAATTGTTGGGGAAAACTTCCCAAATCTTCTAAACACCATAAATACACAAATCATAAATGCCCAGCAAACTCCAAATAGAATAAATCCAAATAAACCCACTCTGAGACATATCCTGAGCACACTGTCAAATACGGAAGAGAAGAGGCAAGTTCTGAAAGCAGTAAGAGAAAAGCAATTCACCACATACAAAGGAAACAGCATAAGACTAAGTAGTGACTACTCAGCAGCCACCATGGAGGCAAGAAGGCAGTGGCGTGACATATTTAAAATTCTATGTGAGAAAAATTTCCAACCAAGAATACTTTATCCAGCAAAGCTCTCCTTCAAATTTGAGGGAGAGCTCAAATTTTTCACAGAGAAACAAATGCTGAGAGAATTTGCTAACAAGAGACCTGCCCTACTGGAGATACTAAAGGGAGCCCTACAGACAGAGAAACAAAGAAAGGACAGAGAGACATGGAGAAAGGTTCAGTACTAAAGAGATTCAGTATGGGTACATTAAAGGATATTAATAGAGAGACGGAAAAATACATATGACAAACATAAACCAAAGGATAAGATGGCTGATTCAAGGAATGCCGTCACAGTTATAACATTGAATGTAAATGGATTAAACTCACCAATTAAAAGATTAAAAGACTGAAAGCCTTCCCTCTAAGATCAGGAACGAGATAAGGATGCCCTCTATCACCACTGTTATTCAACATTGTGCTGGAAGTGCTAGCCAGGGCAATCCAGCAAGACAAAGAAATAAAAGGCATCCAAATTGGAAAGGAAGAAGTAAAACTGTCATTGTTTGCAGATAATATGATCTTATATCTGGAAAACCCCGAGAAATCGACAACACAGATACTAGAGCTAATAAACAAATTTAGCGAAGTAGCGGGATACAAGATTAATGCACATAAGTCAGTAATGTTTCTGTATGCTAGAAATGAACAAACCGAAGAGACACTCAAGAAAAAGATAACATGTTCAATAGCAACTAAAAAAATCAAGTACCTAGGAATAAACTTAACGAAAGACGTAAAAGACCTATACAAAGAAAACTACGTAACTCTATTAAAAGAAATAGAAGGGGACCTTAAAAGATGGAAAAATATTCCATGATCATGGATAGGAAGGCTAAATGTCATTAAGCTGTCAATTCTACCCAAACTCATCTACAGATTCAATGCAATCCCAATCAAAATTCCAACAACCTACTTTGCAGACTTGGAAAAGCTAGTTATCAAATTTGTTTGGAAAGGGAAGATGCATCAAATTGCTAAAGACACTCTAAAAAAGAAAAACCAAGTGGGAGGACTTACACTCCCTGACTTTGAAGCTTATTATAAAGCCACAGTTGTCAAAACAGCAAGGTACTGGCACAAAGATAGACATATAGATCAATGGAATTGAATTGAGAATTCGGAGATAGACCCCCAGATCTATGGCTGACTGATCTTTGATAAGGCCCCCAAAGTCAATGAACTGGGTCATAATGGTGTTTTCAACAATTGGGGCTGGGAAAGTTGGATATCCATATCCAAAAGAATGAAAGAGGACCCCTACCTCACACCCTACACAAAAATTAACTCAAAATGGACCAAAGATCTCAATATAAAAGAAAGTACCATAAAACTCCTAGAAGATAATGTAGGAAAACATCTTCAAGACCTTGTATTAGGCGGCCACTTCCTAGACTTTACACCCAAAGCACAAGCAACGAAAGAAAAAATAGATAAGTGGGAACTCCTCAAGCTCAGAAGTTTCTGTACCTCAAAGGAATTTCTCGAAAAGGTAAAGAGGCAGCCAACTCAATGGGAAAAAATTTTTGGAAACCATGTATCTGACAAAAGACTGATATCTTTCATATATTTAGAAATCCTACAACTCAATGACAATAGTACAGACAGCCCAATTATAAAATGGGCAAAAGATATGAAAAGACAGTTCTCTGAAAAGGAAATACAAACGGCCAAGAAACACATGAAAAAATGTTCAGCTTCACTAGCTATTAGAGAGATGCAAATTAAGACCACAATGAGATACCATCTCACACCGATTAGAATGGCTGCCATTAAACAAACAGGAAACTACAAATGTTGGAGGTGATGTGGAGAAATTGGGACTCTTATTCATTGTTGTTGGGACTGTATAATGGTTCAGCCACTCTGAAAGTCAGTCTGGCAGTTCCTTACAAAACTAGATTTAGAGATACCCGTTGATCCAGCGATTGCACTTCTCGGTATATACCCGGAAGATCAGAAAGCAGTGACAAAAACAGACATCTGCACGCCAATGTTCATAGCAGCATTATTCACAATTGCCAAGAGATGGAAACAACCCAAATGTCCTTCAACAGAGAGTGGATAAATAAAATGTGGTATATTCACACGATGGAATACTACATGGCAGTAAGAACGAACGATGTCGTGAAACATATGACAACATGGATGAACCTTGAAGAGATAATGCTGAGCGAAATAAGCCAGGCACAAAAAGACAAATATTATATGCTACCACTAACGTGAACTTTGAAAAATGTAAAACAAATGGTTTATAATGTAGAATGTAGGGGAACTAGCGATAGAGAGCAATTAAGGAAGGGGGAACAATAATCCAAGAAGAACAGATTAGCTATCGTGGGTAAATTTAACATTCTGGGAAGGCCCAGGAATGACTATGGTCTGTTAATTTCTGAAGGGTATAGTAGGAACAAGTTCACAGAAATGTTGCTATATTAGGTTACTTACTTGGGGTAGAGTAGGAACATATTGGAAGTAAAGTAGTTTATCTTAGGTTGGTTGTCTTTTTCTTACTCCCTTGTTATGGTCTCTTTGAAATGTTCTTTTATTGTATGTTTTTTTAAAATTTTTTTTATTTTTCATACACTTGATTTAGGAAAAAAAAAAGCTTAAAAAAATAGAAAATAAACAAGGAAAAAATATGCAGATCTCCCTTGAGGAGATGGTGGAGAATGCAGGGGTATTGGCCCGCCCTACCTCGATGGTTGCTAACATGCCCAGAGATATAGGGGACTGGTGGTTTGATGGATTGAGCCCTCTACTATAGGATTTTTGCCCTTGGGAAGACTGTTGCTGTAAAGGAGAGACTAGGCCTCCCTATAATTGTGCCTAAGAGCCTCCTCCCGAATGCCTCTTTGTTGCTCATATGTGCCCCTCTCTCTCTAGCTAAGCCAACCTGAAAGGTGAAATCACTGCACTCCCCACTACGTGGGATCTGACACCCAGGGGAGTGAATCTCCCTGGCAACGTGGAATATGACTCCCGGGGAGGAATCTAGACCCGGCAACGTGGGATGCAGAACATCTTCTTGACCAAAAGGGGGAAGTGAAAGGAAATGAAATAAGCTTCAGTGGCAAAGAGATTCCAAAAGGAGCCGAGAGGTCACTCTGGTGGGCACTCTTACGCACAATATAGACAGCCCTTTTTAGATTCTAATGAATTGGGGTAGCTGGTGGTGGACACCTGAAACTATCAAACTACAACTCAGAACCCATGAATCTTGAGGACAATTGTATAAAAATGTGGCTTATGAGAGAGGACAGTGGGATTGGGGGGGGCCATGGGGATCACACTCCCCTTTGTCTAGTTTGTGGATGAATGAGTGGAAAGGTGGGGGAAGGAAACAAACAAACAAACAGACAAGGGTGCCCAGTGTTCTTTTTTACTTTAGTTGCTCTTTTTCACTTTAATTATTATTCTGGTTATTTTTGTGTGTGTGGTAAGGAGGGTGTCGGGGATTGATTTTGGTGATGAATGTACAACTATGTAATGGTACTGTGAACAATCGAATGTATGATTTGTTTTGTATGACTGCATGGTATGTGAATATATCTCAATAAAATGAATATTTAAAAAAAAACAAAACAAAAAAAAAAAAAAAAAAAAAAAAAAGAAAAACAACAACAACAACAAAAAAGTTCTCCCCGTCCTAAGAACAGATGTCTTATAAAGGCAGCAATAGTAATAATAAACATTAATATAGAGATTACCATATGTCAGACAACAGTCTAAGTGCTTTACACATTCCAACTAATTAGATTCCACCTTCATCAATATGATAAATAAGGCATCCAGATAAATGTTCTAAGTAAACTATGGCTTCATTTTTTTTTACATTAAAAAAACTTAATGCTTTTCTTACTTCTCAAGTAATAAATGTTCAGAGGTTTTGGAGAAATCCATCCAATTCTTAGAACATTTCAATATTATTAATTTGATGAAAAAATGCTTTGCCCCTTTAAGGCAACTGTTGAAAGCAAACTAAAAGAAAAAAGAGACAGAAGATCTGTATCTCCATAATTTGGAAGCAGTTGGGTTAAGATTCCATTGGAGCCCTCCATTATGAAGAAAACATGAAGACACAAGCAGTTTTTCTTTTTTAACCTCATAAGATGGTAATTTCTGCTTCAGAAAACATTTCCCCTTTGAAACAAGTTACATTGCTTATCCATCAAATACAACAGAACTATAAAGATGGAGAAGAGATGAGTGGTTGGCTGGGGTTAGGGATGGTGGGAGAGGTGAGGGATGGGTGTGACCATAAGAGGTAGCACCAGGGAAAGATCTTTGTGGTAATGGAATTGCTATGTATTTCGACTGAGGTGGGGGATACGTAAATTTACAGCTATAATAGGCTGGCACAAAACTAGATACTAGCTTATGGTATCAATGTCAATTTCCTGGTTTTGATATTGTACTATAGTTATGTAAGATGTAATTGCGGGAGGAAACTGGGTGAAGGGAAAATGAGACCTCCTTGTACTATTTTTGCAACTTTCTGTAAATCTATAATTATCTCAAAATAAAAAGTTAAACAACAAAAATAAATAAATAAATAAATAAAAAGAAGCTATAAGAGAAAATAATGATAGACATGACTTCTTTAATGAGACAAAGCTTTTGTAAAATCCCAAAAGATTGAGAAAGAATTTAAAAATTGGGGAAAAGAGGATTTTCAATACATATTTCAGGAAAAATGTTAAAAGCCTCACTAAATGAAGCTTTACAACTTGAAATCAAAATGAAGTTCATTAGTTTTAATGTTCCATTTACAAATATTTAGAGGCTTCCCATCTTCAAATATACCCAAGTAATATGATATTTATAGATACCAGTTCATTAATCAGTCTACCTTTAGCTCATCTGTAGCCAACTGACAGAAGAGGGACTCTCATTGTCCCTGGAGTTGAATACAGTAGTATTGACCCTTTGGAACTCAGCTGCTTGCAGAAGCACTTCCTGTATTAACCACCTCCTTGCTATCAGTTTAGCAAGGGCAGCACTCACCTGGGCAAGCCAGAGGCCAGAAATCTTACAGCCACTGCCACCAGTGAAAAAAGGCAGTTTGGGAGGTGCCCCCCTTTTATTATCATACTAGGCAATTCAATCACCTAACTCCTACACTACCCTCCCCTCTAAATGCTGTATTTACTAGAAATGCTTCATGTATAAGACTGGATTTGTGGCTAAATTGAAGGGTCTCTCCGTTCTCAGGAATTATCATCACAATATCCCTGCCTCAGTGTTAAAAAATTTTCAGGATGTTCGGCAGTAAATGCATCTGGCCACCTGCATTCTAAGAGAGAATAACAGAAACAAATCTGACTTTGAAATATTCCCAAGCCTGGGCTATTTCCTCCTATCAGTGAGCATATTATTGCATATGTAGAAATAAATGGAAAAAAAATTGTGACCAATTTAAATATCAGCAGTGATTGTCTGGATGGTTAAATCAGAGATACTTTTAATTTTATTCTTTCAAGTCTCAGCATTACTAAAAAGGCACCACAATGTATATATTTAAAATTTTTCAGAAGTATTAGTTTTTAAAGTAAATTTAAATATCAGGCCCATCCCATTTCCTTGTTACCATTAACAGAAAACACTTAAAAATGATTGCTGTAATTCATGAAAAGTAAATCTAGTTCAACTTTGTCCTCAAGATATGATTCAAAAAAAAAAAATTCTTTGTCTCGAAGATATGATTTAAAAAAAATTCAAAGATTTTTAGTGGCACTAATATTTTTGTATATGAAATTATTAGTTTGATTTTATTCTTCATAACCAGGAAAGTACTACATAAGCAATCGTTTGCATTTATTCACTCAAAAAACATTTATTGAATCTACTATATGCTAGGCACTGGAATTACAAAATAATTGAAAAATAGACGATGCCACCTAGGAACACAGGAATTAGTGGAAACAAACAGATAAAATATAGAACCCTACTCAAACAGTGCTCTATATATGTGGATCATCATATAAAGAATGCACAGTTAGAAATGAATTCTTAACTCCTTTGATTCATCAGATTTGTTTTTTCTGCATCTCTACAGCAGAGTTTAAAGAAACCTGGGAGTAAAGACTACTACTACATGAATACACATAATAAACCTTTGTTGAATGTTCAGTCTACTCTAGATTTATACTCGATTGTTACAGCCACAAATGTCCTGAAAATACACAATGTGACTAATAAGACTTAGCCCTATATAATTTTTAACAAATGAGTAGGAATAGTCTCAATAATTTAAAGAACTATGCTGTTAATTGGAGGCTTAAAAAATAATTTCCTTGCCTTTTGTTCACCCTTATTTTCTCCAATAAATTTCATCTCAATTAAAACTTGATAGGACCAGAAAACTCTCTGTCTGTAATCTGAGGCTTTTCTTTATTGCCCATTGCCTAGGACCAGTACTTTGTTACACTGCTTCAAACAATCTGAATCTTCACTAATATTGAATTAATGCAGTACACAGGCAGAAGAGAATCCAGTAATTTGGAATGGAAATTAGACCTCATGAACCTTGACATTATATTTTAGGTACTAATTACAAGAGAAAGTAAAGCACAAATTCAAAAACTAAATACTTTCAATTTCAAAATAACATGCAGATACATATTTATACAGCTTCATGCCTTTCCAAAGCATTTTTAGCATACATTGCATTTTATAGTTACCTTATGGGTTGGTGTCTTAGTTTGGTAATGCTGCGGAATGCAAAACACCAGAGATGGATTGGCTTTTATAAAAAGGGGGTTTATTTGGCTATACAGTTACAGTCTTAAGGCCATAAAGTATCCAAAGTAACACATCAGTAATCGGGTACCTTCACTGGAGGATGGCCAATGGTGTCCGGAAAACCTCTGTTAGCTGGGAAGGCACGTGGCTGGCGTCTGCTCCAAAGTTCTGGTTTCAAAATGGCTTTCTCCCAGGACATTCCTCTCTAGCAAGCTTGCTCTTCTTCAAAACGTCACTCACAGCTGCACTCTGTTCAGTCTCTTTGAGTCAGCACGTTTATATGGCTCCACTGATCAAGGCCCACCCTGAACGGGTGGGGCCACGCCTCCATGGGAGTATCCCACCAGAGTCACCATCCACAGCTGGGTGGGACACATCTCCATGCAAACAACTTAATTCAAACTTTCCAACTTAATCCCCACTATTATGTCTGCCCCACAAGATTGCATCAAAGAATATGGCTTTTTCTGGGGGACATAATACATTCAAACCGGCACATTCCACCCCTTGGACCCCAGAAAAACATATTCTTTCCAAATACAAAATACATTCATTCCATCACAATATCACAAAAACTTAAATCATTTCAGTAACAAAAGTTATGTACAAAATCCCATCAAAATCAGATATAGGCATGGTCAGTCCTAAGGCATACCTTTCCTTTAGCTTTGGATCTGTGGACTTAGAACAAGTTATATGCTTCCAATATACAAAGGACGGACATTCATAGGATAAACATTTCCATTGCCATAAGGAGAAACAGTAAGGAAAACAGGGTTAACAGGACCAAAACAGTTCCTAAAACCTGCAGGACAAACTCCATTAGATTTCAAAGTCTGAGAGTCATTTACATAACAACATTGCATCCTTGGGGCTTGAGAGAGCGGGAGCCTAACCCTTCCCAAGGGCCTTTTTGGCAGCCCTTTCCTCTCCAAATGCTTGGGTGAGTGCTCCAACATATCCACACATTGGGGAGACCACCTTCTCGGCCCCACCCTCCTCAAACTTCGGGGCAGCTCCCGGATTCCCTTCCATCTCCGGGGCACAAGCTCAACCCTTTCAGAACAGTGTGGTGGCAGCCAGGCTCTCCCCAATTCCCTGGGAATGTGCTCCACCCTCTTTGGGGCTTGGGGTGGCGAAACTCTTCCAGAGCATCGAGGCGGAAAACCCGCCCTCGACCTCCAGGGCAAACTCACCCTTTCCGTGTGTGTGGGCCCTAAACCTCTTGACTCCAGATCTCAACTTCCATGGCTCTGTCTTTGAAGAAATTTTTCCTTTAATTTTTTCCTTGTCTGTCTCCTCCAGTCCAGACCGGCAATGGCTCTGTCTATAAAGATATCGCAAAAATTCTGTTGGCTTTGCATGAAGCATGCAAGGGTCAAAGCCATCAGACAACAGGACTTTCCACAAATCCTTTCTGCTTAACTCCTTTTCCAATCTTGGCTTGTACTGAAATGGCAGCTGGGTTCCATGTTTGGTTATATCCTCATGTTGGGCTGTAGCTTCTGGGATTCCACCCACTGGAAGCCCGTAATTTTCCAAGCCATCAACTTCTGGTTTCTTTGAGCCAAAGAGTTCAATTCTAAGTTTATCTCTCTCTGCTTGCATTTTACTATAAGCTGCAAGGAGAAGCCAAGATACATCCTCCACATGTAGTCTGGAGTTCTCCTCAGCTAAATATTCCAGGTTGTTGCTTCCAGATTCTTCCTTCCATCTGACACCAGGACTCAATTTTGCCAAATTCTCTGCCACTTTAAAACAAAGATCACCTTTCTTCCAGGTTACAACAACACATTCACCATTTCTGTTCAAGGCCTCGTCAGAAGTATCTTTAGAGTCCGTATTTCCATAAACAGTCTCTTTAAAGCAGTTTAGGCCTTTTCTATCAAGCTCCTCACAATTCTTCCAGAAACTCCCCATTATCCACTTAAAAAGCCATTCCCACATGTTTGGTATTTGCAAACTCAGCAGCAAAAGCACCCCACTTCTCTGGTACCAAAATCTGTCTTAGTTTGCTAATGCTGCGGAATGCAAAACACCAGAGATGGATTGGCTTTTATAAAAAGGGGGTTTATTTGGCTATACAGTTACAGTCTTAAGGCCATAAAGTATCCAAAGTAACACATCAGTAATCGGGTACCTTCACTGGAGGATGGCCAATGGCGTCCGGAAAACATCTGTTAGCTGGGAAGGCACGTGGCTGGCGTCTGCTCCAAAGTTCTGGTTTCAAAATGGCTTTCTCCCAGGACATTCCTCTCTAGCAAGCTTGCTCTTCTTCAAAACGTCACTCACAGCTGCACTCTGTTCAGTCTCTTTGAGTCAGCACATTTATATGGCTCCACTGATCAAGGCCCACCCTGAATGGGTGGGGCCACACCTCCATGGGAGTATCCACCAGAGTCACCACCCACAGCTGGGTGGGACACATCTCCATGCAAACAACTTAATTCAAACTTTCCAACTTAATCCCCACTATTATGTCTGCCCCACAAGATTGCATCAAAGAATATGGCTTTTTCTGGGGGACATAATACATTCAAACCGGCACAGTTGGCCATGCAGAATTTATTTGTTTCTTAAAAGCAAGAGAGAGAGTGATCCCCTCAGATTTAGATAACCAGAATATAGTAAAATTAGGGGAAATGTAAGATCTGATCCAATCCTCCATCTAATGTTTTTCCCTAGCCAATATTCAGTCTTTATTGGAATATGTATAAAAAATAGGATACACAATAAATAAATTGCCTTTGTTAAGTAGATGAAAGAAAAAAGTCTTTTGCTTATACAGGAAACTGAAATTTAAATGTAATGCTCCTACCATCTGAAAGTATTCTTTTATTTCAAAGAATAAAATGTAAAGCAGGGAAAGAAAGCCAACAACTAGAAGAGTGGCATTTTGAGAGTTGTTAGGGACAGAATATGTAACCAAAACTGACATAAGATATGGTTTGAACCTGGGGGCTGAACTGATGCCACTAGTCCTGTTTTTCTCTATTTTGTTAGGCACCACTTTCTCTAGGTTGACTCCATTTTCACATAGACCAGCTCTTCTTAGTAACAAGAGAGTTCCAGGTTTTCTAGCCTACCAGTTTTTTAGGTTCAAGTCCCATAAGAATGCCCCAGAATATTTTCCTTTCATCTCATTGGCTATCACTGCACCATGGGTCCTTCCCTAAAACTACCAGAATTGCTGAAAATGTGGTTCTCTAGTTAACTTAGATCAGAGGCTATACTCCTGGAGCTGGGGGTGGTAACAATTTTATCTGAGCCCACAGACTCTAAGTGAAATAAGTTTATCTCCCCAAAGAATACTGAATAACCTTACTCTAAAAGGGAAGGAATGGCAGGTGTCATTATGCATCAGTCAGAGTACTCTGTAAGTAACAGAAACCAATTTGCTTTAACTTAAGTAAAATGGCATAATTTTCGCAGGGAAACAAAGTCTTCTTACTGAATTCAAGAGCAGGAATGCAACAGGAATTCACAAATGGGTTTGTATCGCTCCACCTCTGGTTTCTTATTCTCATTTAAAATCTTTCTCTTCTGCAGACCAGATTTCTCTGATAATCCATGGAAAGCTAGTAGCAGAGATTTCTGAGATTGTGCATCACTGTTCAAATCTGAGTTAAAGAATCTTATTCCAAAATCCAAGTTCTCTGGTGAGAGAACTCATTGGGCCCACACTGCATCAAATGGCCACACCTCATCCAATTACTTTTAGCCAGTGGCAAGATTGGGTAGAGTAAATACGGCTGCCCCAGGCCTGCCAGTGAGAAGGACAGTCCAGGGCTTTGTTATGAGGTTGGCAAATGCTCCAAAAGTTGGGTACCACACACAAAGCACCTCTGACCCAAGTTCATCTTAAAGCTACCTTCAAAGGGTTGATCCTGAGCTATATTTAAACATTAGGGTGAAAGTAACATTTTTAAACTATTACTATTTGCACATAATTTATAGCAATGAACATGGATATACAAAGGTTAAGAGGAGAAAATAGTCAAACAGTGCATCCCTGAAGGAGAAGGAGAGGAATCTCACAGGGTGAAGAAAAGAGGTCACATAAGGAAATTAATATATCTGAAAATAACTATCTTACAAATTTTCCCAGGGCTAATTTTACATTGTACTATCTATAAGCCAAATACTTTAAATTATAAATCAAGGAGGGTTAAAGCTATCTAATTATCCTCATACTATCCTGAAGAATGTGTAAGAAAAAAATACATAAAGGATTAATGAAAACATCTGCCTCCAGTCCTCTAACATTTAAATGAAAGAATTAGGTTTATAAGTGATACAACCAATCCCAGCTGCAGAATGATTTACAGATGCAGAGGCAATCTATAAGTTAACACAGCAGGCCACCAGAAGGGGCTTTATAAATTAAAATCAATATGTGAATTTAACTCTGAAGTCTATGGTAGTTAGTACTGATTGCAGAGCTCTGGTGACTAGCCTCTAAACCAGTGTTTATTCATCGGTCACCACGCTTTCCACCAGCTGTTTTGCAGGACTTTGGAGATGCTGTGTGTCTGGGAATACTAGAAGGTGAAGTTCTGTGCAAGACTGTCGAACCTTGGAACAACTTGTAAAATGCACAAACACACACATAGAGCTTAATAGAGATGAGCATTTAAGGGAAAGGAATTATACTTTTGTTGTTTTGTGGGTTTGCTCAATTTGCTATAAAATAAACCTTGACCAATGTTGAATAAGTGACTAGATGGAGCAAAAACAACAGCCTTCAAATTGGTATTTTAATATATGATATGCAGGATTACTTTCATACTTGTGATACATAACACTGCAAATGGTTACATGCATCCACTCTGGAGCTAGCCTGCTTGGATTTGAATCCAGAACTCAAACAGTGTGGCCTTGGGCAGGTTATTTATCATCTCCATCTGTAAAAATGGATGTGATTTCAGCACTTCCCACCCCTACTCTCATTTTCCAGACAAGGATAATCAATTCAAGTTATTCCTGTATATACTTTCAGAAATGTTTAGGGAACACAAACTTATATTGAGTTTTGACACACAATATAAACATAATGTACCTCACTTTTTTTTTCCGACTTATTTTTTCAATCCTTCTCTGGTGGTAAAATATAATACTATCATTGTTTCAATGGATGCCTACTAATCCATTGTGTGGATAAACCATGATTTTCTAACCTTAGGATGAGAATTAATCTGCTTACAATTTTTTTTTCTATTTAACTAAAGGGTGAGGAGCGGAGGAGTAGAAAATATCCTTGCACTTATATATTTTTGCAATTGGATGAGTATATTTGCATAACGAGCTCTTAAAAGTGGATCACTGGGTCAAAGGCTAGGAGCTACAAAATGAAAATCTCACCTTCTAATTTAAATTTTCTTGCTTTCTGTTTTTTATGAATTGAGAAACCAGGCAATCATGTATATTCCAATTGTGTATTATGTAAAAGTGTTTAAGATTCTGGCAAGCTCTCTTCAGAAGAAAATACTTAGAATGTGTAGATGATTTTGTGTTTTGGTTGCTTAGACATCCCTTCCTCCTGATTTTTAGCTCTAGTCTCACAGTTAGTACATTTACATAAGTGGGTTGTTGTGGGTTTTTTTTTGTTTTTGTTTTTGTTTTTTTGCCTGGCACAATGCTAGATAAATATTTCATACTCTTCAAATATTTTTTAGTTCATTGACTAAATCAGCCTGGCAACCTTTGAAGGCGTTCACAATAAATGATTGTTTGGAAATGTTAAATTATGTTTTGGGGGAAGAACTGTTGCAACACAGCTAATATTTGTTTTGATTTGCATTTATTTCTCATGTAAAATGTTTCAAAGGGCACATTACAAAAAAGCCAATTTACGTGACAGAGTTCACAATATCTAATATGAGAACTCTCATGTAAAAGAAATCTTAGAGCTTTTCTGACAGTAAACAGTCTCTAAGCCTCTCCTCTCACATTTTTTTGTCACTAGCTTCATTGACACCTTTTATAAGGTTTCATTCTGTAATGGCGTCCTTTTGCCATTCCACACTGTTCTGTCCATCTCTAAATCTTTTAAAAGTTTTTCTCCAGTGGCATCCTTTATCTACTGAGATAACCAGCTCCTTTCATCTCCATGCCTCTCAGATGATGGGCTTAGGAGAAACTGGACTGTGGGGCAGGAAGGGCAGGACTGGCCTATTCTTTAGAGGGCTTGAGTTTTTATTTTATTCCACTTCTCATGAACCAGAAAAAAAAAAAAGATTCTGGAACATCCTGCTTTGTTTTTCTTTCTCTTCCCTCTTCCCAGTAGTTAAGTGTTTACATGAAGAAGGGTCTCCCGGAGGAAAGAGCAACAATATACAGGAAAACACTACCTTTGTTTCATAGCTAAACTCGAGTTTAAGCATTTCAGTTTACCACAAAATAGTTATCAGCATCATTTTAGAACTTGTTTACTGAGTGCACACCTCGGCCCATACAACAAAAGTCAAGGATGGATTTGGTTTTATCTTTCTTAGAAAACCACAACGTTCTCCTTAGTCTTTCAAAGCTTCTTTAAGTCTTAGAAATGAAAACTAGAGAATTATGAACTTTTACTTCACATTTACTCAATGTACTGATTCTCATCTGCATTACAGTAGAGAAAGTTTAGGTTTCCTTTATTAGATTTATCTATACATTAAGGCTCAGTAGAGGAAAACGCTAGCAGGAATTTTAAAATCTGAGTTTGACCCGCTCTCTTTACCATTTGCTGATCGTGTGATGTCTTGATAATTATTCTGAGTTTCATTCGTTGTACCTTTATTTTCAAAGAGAGCCTCTATTATCTCAAAATCCATAATTCTATAGATTATACAAACAGCATGTGGTGTTTGAAACCTATCTGTCCCCTTTAATGACTCCTGTGTAACATTTCTGTACTTCAACATCTGCACCTACTTTCCACATGGAGTTGTGAGTATAAAATGACTTTGTTATGTGATATAATGTAATGTTAAATAACAGAATGTAAAGTGCTTAGAGCACTGCCTGATACATATTAGGCATTGAATAAATGCTACCTAATAGTATCATCAGACTCCTCAATTCGTTCTGAAGTTCCTTGCAGTTCAGTTCTACAAAAAAGTGCCACAAAATATGTATTTCTCATCCTATGGATGGATGTTTACTAGTATATCAGTAGAACAAAGCTTTTTCTTAGCAAACACTGAGGAATAACTTATGTTGATCTTTAGGTAAGAGGCTTAAAGCAACACAGTTGACTGTGTTTGTGTTACCTTTCTGTTGCTGTCATAAATTATCACAAACTTAGTGTCTTCAAACAAAACAAATGTATTAACTTACATATCTGAAGTTCAGAAGTCCAACAGGGGTTTCGTCAGGCTAAAATGAAGGTATTTTCAGGACCACATTCCTTCTGGAGGCTTCAGGGAAAAATTCACTTCCTTGCTTATTTAGGTTATTGACCAAATTCGCTTCCTTGCTGGTTGTCGGTGGGGAATTAAAAGAGCGATTACTTTCTAAATGCTGGTGTTAAAACTTTATAAGTTTCAGAGCTCAAATGTGACTTCCAAATTTAATTTGAAAGACAAAAAACAAATTTTTGGTTTCTTCAAGCCAGCAAAGGTAGGTTAAGTCCTTCACGCGAACCCCTCCTGCCCCGTTCTCCGCAGCGTCTTGGTCTCTCTAACCTTCACTGCTGACTTCCGCCTCCACTCGCAACGACTCAGTCATTAGAGTGGGCACATCCGGGAAACCCAGGCTTCGCGCCCCGTCTCAAGCGCCATAGCCTTACATACAGCTGCAAACCCTTTTGCCATTCACAGGTTCCTGCAATCAGGGTCATCACTGGGGGAGGGGGGGTTGCATAATTCAGCCTACCAGAGTCCTCACTTGCTTTTTTTTTTGGGGGGGGGTGGTTGCCTTTTTGACTGCTCATTTCTTAATGCTAACTCTAGATATTTTTTCCTCAAACCCAGCTACACGTAAGACTCTTCTGGGGAGCCTTTTAAGAATTAACCACTGCCCAAACCCAATGATATCAGAATTATATCTTAATTCCTAGATCAAATATTAGGGTATATTAATTATAGTCCAGTCTAAGGTATTTCTTAACAGAATCTTTTATTTGGGCTCAGAAATGAACTGGGTAGGTTAAAATAAAGATACACAGAAGAGTCACATAAGTCTGCACTATTTCCAAGAAAATTTCTTAGAGTTGGAGTAACATTAGATACTGAATTTTCAACATCTATTTTTTGTCTTATGTTAAAACTGTATTACTAAAATATTCTTCTATTGTGCAATGTTTCCCTTCCATTTATAGATATGTACGCACTAACAAACTCAGCATGTCTTGGAGATTTTCAGAATAATTGTGCTTAATGAAAAGATTAGGAACTGAAACTAATAAGCTATCTAGAAACAGAGACTAAATTACTCCTAGTCTTCAACGTAGAAAGTGTTTCAGTGCTTTTCACTGTAAGCACACATTCTAAAAACAACACAAGTAGCCAAGGAAGAAGACCTATGAAAAAATGTTTGCTTCTCAAAGTTTTATTTTCCATCATTTAACTTATTATTATATTTTTTAGGAGTACATGGAGAGTTGTCAGTTTTTCAAATTATCTCTCACTTTATTCAATCTTCTCATTAGTAAACTGCATCCAAAAATGTTAAGTTTTTCCCCTAAGTCTACTTGAATATCTGAAAATACACAGACTTATTAGTTGCTGCCTATTTGTGAAAAAATAATTCTCTTAGCTTCATACAAGGGTATGATAACATCAAAAATTAATTCTAATGCACTAGAAAGTCAGATGTACTGCTCAGATGCTCTATAAGCTTAGTTTTGTAGAGATAGAAAATAGCAGCATTCTTCATTCTGAACTTGGCTGCAGTCATGTCATGGCTCTAACTGCAGCACTATCTTCTTGCTAGTGAGCCTCAAGAACAAGCCAAGGTCACTAAATATCGCTTACAATTCAGACGGCCTGAGATGCTGTTGAACAATGTGATACTGTCACATTCTTCCAGTATCTTATTTTGCAAATCCTGATGTTGCAGCTTGGGAGGCATATTAGTTGGAAGATTTCATTCTTCACATTTTCATTCAGTTCATGGCAGATTTAACTGTCTAATACCTATGAGGGAAACTCCCAGAGAATTTCAGTGGCTTCAGAACAATTTCAAAGCCGTCATCAGATAGGAGGGTAGAAGGCAGAAAAGGGTTCCATTACTTAATCATGACAACTTATTATTTAATCATCATGGTTTTTGAAATCTAAGCATCAGATTTTTAACCTAACTATTTTGGGGATTTTTTATCACTGGAGAAAAGAATACAGCAAAAAATCTTGGATTCATAAATAGACTGACTACTCTTTCTTAATACAAAAACAGGGACACTTATGGCTCAGAAAATTCATGTTAGGAAGCCATAGAATAAAGAGAGTAAACTGAAAGTAGATCCTTTTTTTATGGGCAAGAGGACCATTAAGAAAAAATCTAAACAGACCCCAGGGATTAAAACATGTATACTCTGATTTAAAAGTATGCCATCCAAACCATTTATATATATATATATATATATATATATATATATATACCTGTGTGTGTATATATATATACATATACATATATATTTTATTGAGATTGTTCAGATACCATACAACTATCCAAAGATCCAAAGTGTACAATCATTTGCCCACGGCATCACCATACAGCTGTGCATCCAACAACACAATTATTTTTTTTTCTATTTTTAGAACATTTTCACTACTCCAGAAAAGAAATAAAGACAGAAAAAAAAGGAAACTCAGATCCTCCCATACCCTTTACCATGCCCCCCCTCCATTACTGATTCATAGTTTTGGTATAGTACATTTGTTACTGTTGATGAAAGAATGTTAAAATACTACTAACTGTAGTATATAATTTGCAAGAGGTATATATTTTTCCCTATATGCTTCTCTGTTATTAACTTCTAGTTATAGTGTCATACATTTATTCTAGTTCTTGTGAGAGATTTCTAATATTTGTACAGTTAATCATGGACATTGTCCACCACAAGATTCACTGTTTTACACATTCCCATATTTAACCTCCAACTTTCCTTCTGGTGACATGTGTCACTCTGAGCTTACCCTTTCCACCACCTTCACACACCTTTTAGCACTGCTAGTTATTCTCATTACATGCTACCATCACCCCTGTCCATTTCCAAATATTTAAGTTCACCCTAGTTGAACATTCTGCTCATAATAAGTAACCTCTCTCCATTCTTTAGCCTCATTCTGTCTCCTGATAACTTATATTTCATGTCTATGAGTTTACATATTATAATTAGTTCATATCAGTGAGACCCTGCAATATTTGCCTTTATGAATCTGTCTTATTTCACTCAATATAGTGCCCTCAAGTTTTCATCAAACCATTTCTTTTAAGATGGTTTTGTTCAAACACTATACATTCCATCCTAAGTAAACAATCATTGGTTCCCCATGTAGTCACATATTTATGTATTGAGCACCATCGCCACTCTCTGTATAAAGACATTTCTTCCACAAAGATGGAGGAAGAGTCAAAGAAGGCAGAGAGGTGAAAGAAAAAGGCAAGAGAAAGAGAAAAACAGAAAAAACGTGATAGCTAGAAGGTGACAAAAGGAAAGATAGCATTAACCTAAAGTAGAGTAAAGAGTCAGACAACATCACCAATGGCAGGAGTCCCATACCCTTCCCCTATTCCCCACCCCTCCCATATGCATTTAGCTTTGGTATATTGCTTTTGTTACATTCAAGGAAACATAATACAATGTTTCTGTTAATTCTAGCCTCTAGTTTGCATTGATTGTATTCTCCCCCCAATCCCACCCTATTTTTAACACCTTGCAATGCTGACATTCATTTGTTTACATTCATGTAAAAACACATTTGTACCTTTTATTACGATCATTGAGCACCCTAGGTTTCCCTGCATTACACAGTCCCAGTCTGTATCATTCGTCTTTTGTTCTGGTGTCCCATATGATCCCAGCCTTCCTCTTTCAACCATATTCACAGTCATCTCTGTTCAGTGTACTTACATTGCTGTGCCACTATCTCCCAAAATTGTTTTCCAAACCTCTCACTCCTGTCTTTTCCTTTCTGTTTGCAGTGCTTCCTTTAGTGTTTCCTGTAGAGCAGGTATCTTGTTCACAAACTCTGTCATTGTCTGTTTGTCAGAGCACATTTTAAGGTTTCCCTCATATCTGAAGGATAGGTTTGCCAGATATAGGATTCTTGGTTGGTGGTTTTTCTCTTTCAGTATCTTAATTATATCACCCCACTTTCTTCTTGCGTCCATGGTTTCTATTGAGAAATCCACACATAGTCTTATCAAGCTTCCTTTGTATGTGATAGATCGCTTTTCTCTTGCTGCTTTCAGGATTCTCTCTTTATCTTTGGTGTTTGATAATCTGATTATTAAGTGTCTTGGCGTAGGCCTATTCAGATCTATTCTGTTTGGGGTATGCTGCACTTCTTGAATCTGTAATTTTATGTCTTTCATAAGAGATGGGAAATTTTCATTGATTATTTCCTCTATTATTGCTTCTGCACCTTTTCCCTTCTCTTCTCCTTCTGGGACACCAATGACATTTAAATTCTTACATTTTGTTTTGTCTTTAAGTTCCTGGAGACATTGCTCATATTTTTCCATCCTTTTCTCTATCTGTTCTTTTGTGTGTAGGTTTTCAGGTGCCTTGTTCTACAGTTCCTGAGTGTTTTCTTCTGCCTCTTGAGATCTGCTGTTGTATGTTTCCATTGTGTCTTTCATCTCATGTTGTGCCTTTCATTTCCATAGATTCTGCCAGTTGGTTTCTTGAACTTTCAATTTCTACCTTACGTACGTCTTGTGTTTTCATTATACAGCTCAGCTCTTTCTCCAAATCTTCCCTAAACTTTTTGAATTGCCTTATTATTAGTTGTTTCAATTCCTGCGTCACAGTTGAAGTGCAAGTTTGTTCCCCTGACTGGGCCATAACCTCATTTTTCTTGGTGTAGGTTGTAGTTTTCTGTTGTCTAGGCATGGTTTCCTTGGTTACCCCAATCAGGCCTCCCCAGAGCAGAATGGGCTCATGTCCCAGAAGGAAGAAATATTCAGTCTCTGGTTTCCCTGAGGGTGTGTCTTAGAAAATTGGTACACACTCTGATCCCTCTGGTCACTGTGCTTTTCTGCCCAGCAGGTGGTGCTTGTTAGCCTATAATTCTTGACTGGTGTAAGGAGGTGTGGCTATTTTTCCCCAAGTTCTGAAAAAGGCAGGTAGTAGAGCTGGGCCCCACCCCTTTCCTCTTAGAGAAGATAGATCCCCTAGGGGGAGGTTATTAGCATTTCAATGGTCTCTCTCTGCCTGTGCTGTCTCCACCTTGGTCTGGTTCACAGAACTGGGAACTGAAAATGGCTGAGGCTTTCTCCAATGAGCTGAAGAAGGAACAGAAATTCTCCTGCAGAGCTAGTCCGAGGTGACCCTCCGGCTCTCCAAGGTCAGTCATCATCCAAAGCCTCTGTCTGCCTGTTGGGGATTCGTACCTCATAGTGAGCAGTTCATACTTGCTAATTAAAACCCCAGTTGGAGCTCAGCTGAGCTATATTCACTTGCTGGGAGAAAGCTTCTCTCTGGCACCACGAGGCTTTGTAGCTTGGGCTGTGGGGGAGGGGTCTCCCAATTTGGATCCCCAGTTTTTATTTACAGATTTTATGCTGTGATCTTGGGCATTCCTCCCAGTTCAGGTTGGTGTATGATGAGTGGACAGTCTTGTTTGTCCCCCCGCAGTTATTCTGGATTATTTACTAGTTGTTTCTGGTATTTTTTCAGTTGTTCTGGGGGACTACTTAGCTTCCATTCCTCTCTATGCCGCCATCTTAGATCCTCCATCCAAACTATTAATTTTTAAAAAATGGTTCCTGTGGAATATACAGAATGAATTATCAGAACTTACCAGGAGTTAATTGAAAACCATCTATACATGTTTTATATTAAAATCCCACAATCTTGCTCATCTGGGACTATTGTATGATTTTATATATGCAGTTTCCAAGAAGTAAACATTACTGATTTCCTCACAAGTGTAAATCAGAACCATTACTGATGTTTTTCTTAGTAAGCACCAAATCCTAAAGAACTTTCAGAAAATCTGTAAATGCAAAATTTTACAGGAGAATAAAATATATTTGGAATAAATAATGAGAATATGTATGTATGTGTGTGTTTATATATATATATATAGAGAGAGAGAGAGAGAATTAAAAAAGGAGAAAGGAAGAGAGAGACATAAAAAAAGATTAAAAGGCAGCTAGCTGGGAGGCAAGAAGGAAAGAAGGGAGGGAGGGAGGGAAGGTTGGGGAAGAGTATTTACTAAGGGTGTCCAATCAAGGTATTTGCTATGGGAAATATTTTATAGTACTGTTTTCATTCTTTACCCTCAATTGCCTTCATCTGGTATAATAAATTCTTCCATCTCAGAATGCAGGTAGGAGCCTTAGGGGGTGGGTGGGAAGGAACTGGTAGGAAACCTAAGTTTCTCTAGTCTATTTTCTTGGGAAATCTGAGTGACATGATTGAGAATAACTATCATAATTACCACTACTTTTATTTGATAATCATTCAGTCTTCTGAGCTAGTCTAGACACTATATGCAGCAATTATAATCTTCACAACAGCTTTGCAAGAAGGTATTATCATTCCCGTATTAGAAATGAGGAGACTAGTGTTCAAAAGGAAAAGTAGCATTTCCAAGCACTTGACAAATGAGTCAGGCTTTGAATTAGGGCCTTACTGCCTCTGCCAGTTGATTCAATCCACATACCTGTGGCAAGAGCCAAATTTCAATGCCCTGCATTACACTACTATGGAGAGGTTTTTTTTTTTTTTTTTTTTTCTTTTTTCTATCACAATACATTGCTCCATGGCACTACAATTCAGGCAATGTAAAAATGAACTTAGCAGTCATGATGTAAATGAAATTATCATGCTCTCCTCAGGCCCATTTTCAAATGCCATCTCCTTAAAGGTGGCATTCTCTGCTTCCTTCCCAGAACATGCAGTACTTAGTTCTCTGCCTTTTTCTTAAGCCAATGGATTTAGGCAGCAAGTAAGATATCTTAAAATTAAAAGGTACCTGGTGAAGAAGGGGCCTTGGAAAGCAATGAAACCTATGATGGAATAAAGAATAATCATCTCAGGATAACATTAATGGCAATGGTAGAAGAAACCTATTTGACTGGGGGCAGGGAGATAGGACAAAGTAGAAATTGACAAAATCTTTAGTAAACATAAGAGAGTAGTTTATATTCACATGATGTAAATGCCAATCATTGCTATTTATCTAGTGACCCTCTTAGAGTTAAATGTTCAGAGTCTATTTATTGTTGTAATAATAAAAAATATCTTTACTTTAGAAGATTCTTTTTATAATACTGAGTTACAAGAAACTATTTGTTATCCATCCCAGGTATATGAAGTCATTGTTAATTAATCTTTGGTGACTTTGAATCCTAAAGAATGGAAATTTCCAGTGTTCCTATTACTTATTAATAAAGAAAATGTATGATGTTAATAATGTTGCTTAATGATTGTTTCCAAGTACCTAAATCAATGGATGGGGTCCACATGAAAAATGATTATAAATTCAGAGCTGGTGTAAAGATCTTCTCAAGTCAATGGGTAATATTTAGTTTTGCATAAGCCTGCCAATTGTGATGCACTGTTGGTCTGTGTTTTCTCATAGCAAGAGCAAGATTGTATATAGCTATATTGATGAAAATAGGAAGAAAAGAATTTGAGGGCAGTGGTTCATGCTCATAAAAGTTGGGGAATTAATAGAAACAGCTAGAGCCAACAAATAACAACTTCCCCTAGTGCATGAGGAAAATAAAACACTGCCTTTTGCAGTCATGAGTTTCTACTATGTGAAGATAAATGGTTATAAAAATATTCAGCACTTTCAACCAAAGATCACAAGGTAATTTACAAACCAGTATGTCATGGTTTCAAAATGGAATAAAAATAAGGTTTCAGTATCAGGTGAGAAACTTAAATAGAAAAAGATGTTCTACTTTATAAAGTAAAGTTATAACTCAGCTTAAAGAGGCCTCAGGTTTGTAGAGAATCTTCATCGTAACTGTATTTGGAATAGCTACATTGTTCAGTTACTATATTGCATGGAATATTGTAGCGCATTTTATTTGGAAAGCTATTAAGGACATTAAGAAAATGGATATGTAGTTGGATAACAATGATACAAAGGAATATTTATAGTGTGGTTATATGATCATTCTAATAGAAATTATATATGTGTTTATGCACATACATATATATGCATGCATTCACAGTCAGAAATTTATTCACATGTTAGCAGTGATTATCTCAGAGGTAGAACAGGTGGTTTTTGAAAACATGCTTTTGCTCATCTGTACCTTTTATAATTGTATTTATATATAACTAATGTAATGGCGAAATGAGAATATTTAAAACAAGGTTGTATTTAAATAATATTTTAAAAAATCGTTTTTCTTAATAATCCACAACTATTATTTAGAGAGGCAGAATTCCTTCAGACCTGCTGGGGATGTCATGGACATGCTCAGTGGCCATCTCCCAGCCCTGCCTATTCCCCTGCTTTTCCACTGTTGCTTTGCATGCGTATGTGTCTGTCTCCATTTCACAGGTGTCTTAGTTTCCTAGGCTGCCGCAGGTAAATGACATGAAATGGTTCCACTTAAACAATGGGAATTTCTTCGCTTACAATTTTGAGGTTGAGAAAATGCCCAAATCAAGGCATCATCAAGGCAATGCTTTCTTACCAAAAACCAGCTACCAGCAATCCTTGGCTCTGACGCCACATGGCAAGGCACATGGTGGTGTCTGCTGGTCTCTACCTTTTCTTCCAGGTTTCATTGATTTCAGCTTCTTGCTTCTGTGGCTTTCTCTCTTTTTCTAAATTCATTTCATTTATAAAAGACTCCAGTAATAGGATTAAGACCCATCCTGATTAACATGGGTCACACCCTAACTGAAGTAACTTCATCAAAAGGCTCTACTTACAATTGGTTCACACCCACAGGAATGGATTAGATTTAAGAACATGTTTTTTCTGGGATACATAAAGCTTCAAACCTCCACAGCAAGCCAAGGTAGACAACAGGATAATGGAATGACCTGACAGTACCTCAAAGCTGAAACCAGGAACAAGCTTGCCAAGGTGGGAACTCTGCACAAAGGTTGCTGGATAAATGCATTTTTCTCGGTGGCAGGGCCCCTCCACCTGCGATATATAAATACCCAGCCCTCAGGCAGCACAGGGTCTCTCATTTCTGACATGAAGCGGGGTGTGCGTAGCTGCCAAAGATTGACCCTCACCTTAGCAGTTGTCCTCCCCAGGGGACTGGCCACAGAAAGGACAGGCCCCTGCTCCTGTGACCCTTTGTGCTGTGTAAGTAATAAAGTGATCATCTGTTGAGAATCTCGGTTTTGCCTAAGATTGTGTTCCCACAACATACCATATAGCACCCACTCAACAAGACCTTAAGATGGAATTTGTTTTATTACTACAGCAGTGGCATAGAATATACTGATTAATGTGATACTTTGTGTTTTGGATATTTCTCTGATCCTTTATATATTGAATTGTTTTCCAATTCATTTGGGTTATAATTTTAGTGGTAGGATTCTGATTCCAAGTCCATTTCTAAACACCATCTAATTTTTCAAGAATTATAAGTCAGAAAGTTCATGCATAGAGGCTCTCTTATATGATCAGAACATACTGGCTGTATTACATGAATCTTCCCACTAATATCTATAAGCCCAGTGACTGAGACATTATTTTTTCTGTTGTGTAGAAGAGGCAAACTTAGGATGGAAGACGTTAGGAAAACAGTGCAAGATCAAGTTCCTAGAAAATGACATACAAAAATTTAAAATCAGATCCATCTAAACCTAACGTCAAGACTTTCTATTATACTACTAAGAAAAACTCTAAGAAGTTAGTCAGAGGAACAATCAATCCATATGAACTATGAAAACATATTTAGAAGCATGCATATATTAAAATATACCACACAGTTAATTTCAAATCTTCTGGGATTTCTCTCTGACTCCAGAGAATGTTAATATTTAACCACTATGGAGGCCACATTATTAACAATGCAAAAATTTGGCAGAATTCCCTGACTAAAAGTGTCTCCTGTTAATGCTTTTTAAGGTAGTTCAGGCAATAAAAGCAATTCTTGATTTACACATGAAATAAAAGTATTTTGTGCATAATTCTATGACTATCTAACTAACTAGCTAGCTAGTTAGCTAGCTATCCTTGCTGGAGGAATGATATACACAAGCTTTCTGATCATATTTTTACAAAAGGCTTGCAGACAGAGCAATGCCTAACCAAGGCTTACCTGACTATTCTGGGCAGTCCTAGAAATTCAAATTCTACTCAAAATCCTTCACTGGTTCCTCTCTATCCAAATCCATGTCTTTGCAATACATTTATCCTTTAACCTCCAACTTGAATTCTTCATCTCAACACATATTCTTGTCTTTGGATTGTCTTTGGATTGATGCCTTCTATGGATGCCCATCCTATCTTTCTTTGTTGTTGTTACCTTTCTTTGTTGTTTGTTTGATCAACCTTAATTGATGGCCTGGAATGAGAGGACTGGTAAACCCCATTCTTCAGCCAGTTTAGGACCCCAGATCCCTTGTGTGCTTCAGGCTCCAGCTTTCCTGAATTTCAGTTTGATACTGGGTAGGATAATATTTATAGCAGGTCTGAAGTACTGTTGGCATGATATACAGATTTCTGGGAAACTGGTACTAGAACTATCACATAGCTCTGAGTTCAGGAAATTTCCGTGACCAGGCTATGTAGATTGGAGAAACTAGGAATGATAATTGAGGGCCTTCCTCATGCCTGATTGTAGGAACCTCACTCCAGTTATATTTATGTTGTATAACACTGAAATTAATGAAACGTATGGGTCTCAGTACGGAGGTTCCTGGCAAATATTCAGACAAGCTGACTTGAACTGCTCCAGATATCTGTATCTATGGCTAGACTTGGAAGGGCCAGTTGACTTTCCTGAACATCTGAGATAATCATCACTTACTCAGATGTTAACATACCCAACTGTGAGCCCCTATGATGAGAATTTCATGGGTCCAAAAGTGTGCACCCTTGTGTCTACCTCTAAAATGCTGTTAATCTCTCTCCTGTGTGTTCTGATTGGTCTGACTTCTTTTCACGTCTTTTCAATATGTAAACAATATTGTGCTTTACCAGTGTGATATATTTTTTAGTCTCTCTACCAAGTTGAACATGTGTCAAAAAAAAATAATCTGCATTTGCTGGGAATGACATACACTCCAGATCCATTATGATCAAATTCTGTGGAGAAAGTTCTAGGACAGTGAAGGGGAAGTTGATGATTTAGTGATCCTCATTATGGATTGAATCATGTTCCCCACAAAGACAAGCTCAAATCCTAATCACCAGTCCCACTAATGTGAACCCATTTGTAAATAGGATCTTTGAAGATATTGTTAAAAGTAAGGCCAAACTGAACCAGGCCTTAATCAAATATGATTGCAGTGCTTATAAGTAGAGGGAATTTCAAAATAGGCAGTGGAGACAGAAGGAGGCAGATGGCCACATGACAGAGGCAGAGATTGAGTTATGGATTGCCGATTAGCCACCAATACAGTGCTACAAACTTCAGAGACAACATGATCCTACCAACAAAAACCTGATGTTGACTTCCAGCCTCCAAAACTGTGAGACAATGAATCACTGTTTTTTAAGTCAACCAGTCTGTGGTATTTGTTACAGCATCCCTAGCAAACTAAGTCAATGCAAAGTTGTTCCACTAACCCTGAAGATTGTCTAGGGCCTTGGCATGTGTGGAAGGATTTGCTTTATTCCATGGAGCATAAAGGCCATATCATGAGCTCCTGGGTGTCTTTCCCACCAGATACTAAGTGTGTGTGCAAGTTGTGGAATGCCCATCCTGCCACTCTGGACTGCGCAGTTCTAACTGCCAGATCTGCAGCCACTTTTGGGTTTTTAAACTAATCCATCTCCAAACACCATTCCCCATTTTCTCCCGACTGCAGCATGGCTGCCCGTTCTCCAGCAGGCTCACTCATTCATATCAGAATGCAGACTCTCAGTTTCACCAAGTGCATGGTCCCTGTGGATTTAGAAGATCTTGTCCAGCTGGTGCTTCACTGGAACTGGTATTCTGGAGCACTTTCTGTCTTTTGTCTGGTTTTTTCACAGAGACATTTTTTTTTGCCCTGCCTCTCCTAATCAGCCATCTTAAAACTCTTCAAAACATTAGGTATTGAGACTTAAATCTCTGTACTCAGAGAAGCTGCACAGGATAGAGTGGCATCAAAGGGAAGCCAACTAATACTACTGAATTATACATTGCAAGTGTTTCATATGAGAAATTTTGAGTTGTGTAGGTGGGAAACAAAACATTGGAATGTGCTTTCTCTGAAGAGTATCTTTACCTTGGACAGCAACCCCGCCAGACAATAAGAGTTTGGAAAGAACACTATAGGGATTATACTGCTGCTCTGCATTATCAAATTGTGGATGTTGGGCAAATCCTCTTCCTTCTCTGCCCCTTGGTTTTTCATCTCACTGTTGATGAACCTTCTAAACAACATAAATACACAAATCATAGATGCCCAATGAACTCCAAACAGAATAAATTGACAGAAACACACTCTGAGACATATTTTGATCAGATTGTCAAATGCTGAAGAGAAGGAGCAAGTTCTGAAAGCAGCAAGAGAGAAGCAATTCATCCTTAACAAGGGAAGCAGCATAAGACTAAGTAATGTCTATTCAGCGGTCACCATGGAAGAGAGAAGACAGTGGCATGACATATCTAAAATTCTGCAAGAGAAAAATTGCCAACCAAGAATTATTTATCCAGGAAAGCTCTCCTTCAAATTTGAGGTAGAACTTAAATTTTTCACAGACAAACATTTGCTGAGAGAATTTGCTAACAAGAGACCTGCCCGACTTTAGATACTAAAGGGAGCCCTACCAACAGAGAAACAAAGAAAGGAGAGAGAGGTATTGAGAAAGGTTCAGAACTAAAGTGATGTAGTAAGGGTATATTAAAGGACATTAAGAGAAAGGGGGGAAAATAGATCTGACAAACAAACAAAATGATAGAATGGCTGATTCAAGAAATGCCTTTACAGTAATAACATTGAATGTAAGTGGATTAAATTCCCCAATTAAAACATATAGATTGGCAGAGTGGATTAAGAAATATTAACCATCAATATGTGGCTTACAAGGGACCCATCTTAGACACAGGGACACAAAGGAATTGAAAGTGAAAGGATGGAAAAAAATATTTCATGCAAGCTACAGCCAAAAGAAAGCAGGAGTAGCAATATTAATCTCAGATAAAATAGACTTTAAATGCAAGGATGTTATGAGAGACAAAGAAGGCCACTACTTACTAATATAAGGGACAATTCAACAAGAAGAACTAACAATCATAAATGTTTATGCACCCATTCAAGGTGCCCCAAAATACATGAGACAACCATTCGCAAAACTAAAGGAAGCAATAGATGTTTCCATAATAATTGTGGAAGACTTTGATACATCACTCTTTCCTATAGATAGAACAACCAGACAGAAGACCAATAAGGAAATTGAAAACCTAAACAATCTCGTAAATAAATTTGAATTAACAGATATATATATAGAACATTACATCCCAAATTACCAGGATACACATTATTGTCTAGTGCACATGGAAATTTCTCCAGAATAGATCATATGCTGGGCCATAGAACAAACCTCAGTAAATTTAAAAAGATTGAAATTATTCAAAGTAAATTCTTTGATAACAATGGAATACAATTAGAAGTCAATGACCATCAGAGACTTAGAAAATTCACAAATACCTGGAGGTTAAACAACACACTCCTAAATAATCAGTGAGTTAAAGAAGAAATAGGAAAATAAATTGCTGAATATATTGAGAACACAACATATCAACACCTATGGGATGCAGCAAAAGCGGTACTAAGGGGAAAATTTGTAGCTCTAAATGCATACATTCAAAAAGGAAGGAAGAGCTAAAATCAAAGAACTAATGGAGCAACTGAAGAAGCTAGAAAATGAACAGCAAACTAATCCTAAACCAAGTAGAAGAAAAGAAATAACAAGGATTAAAGCAGAAACAAATGTCATAGAGAACAAAAAAACAATAGAGAGAATAAATATCACCAAAAGTTGGTTCTTTGAGAAGATCAAGAAGATTGACAAGCCCCTAGCAGACTGACAAAATTAAAACAACAGAAGACCCAAATAAACAAAATAACAAATGAGAGAGGCAACATTACTGCGGATCCTGAAGAAATTTAAAAAAATTATAAGAGGATACTATGAACAACTGTATGCCAACAAACTAGATAATGTAGAGGAAATGGACAATTTCCTGGAAACACATGAATAACCCAGACTGAGCAGAGAAGAAATAGAAGACCTCCACCAACCAATCACAAGCGAAGAGGTCCAATCAGTCATCAAAAGCTTCCCACAAATAAATGTCCAGGACCAGATGGCTTCACAGCAGGATTCTACCAAAGTTTCCAAAAAGAACTGATACCAATCTTGCTTAAACTCTTTCAAACATTGGAGAAAATAGAACACTACCTAACACATTTTATGAAGCTAACATCATTCTAATACCAAAACCAGGTAAAGATGCTACAAGAAAGGAAATCTACAGGCCAATCTCTCTAATAAATATGATTCCAAAATTCTCAACAAAATACTTGCAAATCAAATCCAAAGACACATTAAAAAAAATCATACACCATGACCAAATGGGGTTCATCACAGGCATGCAACAATGGTTCAACATAAGAAAATCAATCAATGTATTATAACACATTAACAAATCAAAAGGAAAAAGTCAAATGATCATCTCAATAGATGCTGAAAAAGCATTCCACAAAATCCAACATCCTTTCTTGATAAAAACACTTCAAAAGGTAGGAATTAAGGGAAACATCCTCAGTATGATAAAGAGCATATATGAAAAACCCACAGACAGCATAGTACTCAATGGTGAGAGACTGAAAGCCTTCCCTCTAAGATCAGGAATGAGCAAGGATGCCCACTGTCACCACTGTTATTCAACTTTGTGCTAGAAGTGTTAGCCAGGGCAATCCGGCAAGACAAAGAAATAAAAGGCATCCAAATTGGAAAGGAAGAATTAAAACTGTCATTATTTGCAGATCATATGATCTTATATTTGGAAAACCCTGAGAAATTGGCGACACAGCTACTAGAGCTAATAAACAAATTTAGCAAAGAAGCGGGATGCAAGATTAATGCACAAAAGTCAGTAATGTTCCTATATACTAGAAATCACCTAACTGAACAGACACTCAAGAAAAAGATTCCATTTTCAATAGCAACTAAAAAAATCAAATACCTAGGAATGAACTTAACCAAAGATGTAAAAGGCCTATACAAAGAAAACTACGTAACTTTACTAAAAGAAATAGAAAGGGACCTAAAAAGATGGAAAAATATTCCTTGTTCATGGATAGGAAGGCTAAATGTCATTAAGATGACAATTCTACCCAAACTCATCTACAGATTCAATGCAATCCCTATCAAAATTCCAATAACCTACTTCGCAGACTTGGAAAATCTAGTTATCAAATTTATTTGGTAAGGGAAGATGCCTTGAATTGCTAAAAACATTCTAAAAAAGAAAAATGAAGCAGGAGGACTTACACTCCCTGACTTTGAAGCTTATTATAAAGCAACGGTAGTCAAAACAGCATGGTATTGGCACAAAGATAGACATATCGATTAATGGAATCGAATTGAGAATTCAGAGATAGACCCCCAGACATATAGTCGACTGATCTTTGATAAGGCCCCCAAAGCCACTGAACTGGGGCAGAACAGTCTTTTCAACACATGGGGCTGGAGAATTGGATATACATATCCAAAAGAATGAAAGAGGACCCCTATGTCACACTCTAAACAAAGATTAACTCAAAATGGATTAAAGACCTCAACATAAGAGACAGTACCATAAAACCTCCTACAAGATATTAGTAGGGAAACATCAAGACCTTGTATTAGGAGCTGACTTCCTAGACCTAACCCAAAGCACAAGCAGCCAAAGAAAAAATAGATAAATGGGAACTCCTTGAACTTAGAAGTTTCTGTACCTCAAAGGAATTTATCAAAAAAGTGAAGAGGCAGCCAACTCAATGGGAAAAAAAATTTTGGAAACCATGTATCTGACGAAGGACTGATATCTTGCATATATAAAGAAATCCTACAACTCAATGACAATAATACAGACAGGCCAATTATAAAATGGGCAAAAGATATGAACAGACAGTTCTCTGAAGAGGAAATACAAATGGCCAAAAAACACATGAAAAAATGTTCAGCCTCACTAGCTGTTAGAGAGATGCAAATTAAGACCACAATGAGATACCATCTCACACCAATTACAATGACTGCCATTAAACAAACAGGAAACTACAAATGCTGGAGAGGATGTGGAGAAACTAGAACTCTTATTCATTGTTGGTGGGACTCTTCCAGACACTCTGGAAGACAGTCTGGCCATTCCTTAGAAAACTAGATACAGAGTTATTCTTCAATCCATCAATCACACTACTCAGTATATACCCGGAAGATCTGAAAGCAGTGACATGAACAGGTCTCTGCACACCAATGTTCATAGCAGCATTATTCACAATTGCCAAGAGATGGAAACAACCCACATGTCCTTCAACAGATGAGTTGATAAACAAAATGTGGTATACACACACGATGGAATACTATGCGGCTGTAAGAAGGAACGATGTCGTGAAACATATGACAACATGGATGAACCCTGAAGACATAATGGTGAGCAAAATAAGCCAGACACAAAAAGAGAAATATTATATACTACCACTAATGTGAACATTGACAAATGGAAAATAAATGGTTTATAATGTAGAATGTAGAAGACCTAGCAATAGACAGCTAACAGTGCACGGGGAAAAATAACCTAATAAGAACAGACAAGTTATCATGGGTAAATTTAATGTTCTGGGAATGCTCAGTAATGACTATGGTTTGTTAATTTCTGGTGGGTATGGTAGGAAGAAGTTCACAGGAATGTAGTTATCTTACGTTATCTGTTTTTCTTATTCCTTTGCTGGGTTATAGATTGTATATTTTTTGTGGTAGAGTAGGAACATCTTGGAAATAATGTAGGCACATCTTGGAAATAATGTAGTTATTTTAGGTTATTTATTTTTTCTTATTCCTTTGTTTTGGTTTTGTTTGAAATGTTTTTTATTTTATTTTATTTTTTAAAATTTTTTGATAAAATTAATTTTTAAGAAATGGAAAAAAATACGCAGAGCACTCCTGAGGAGCTGGGGGGAAATGCAGAGGTGTTGGGCTTCCTCATCGGATGGTTGCTAATGTTCTCACAAACATTGAGGACTGGCAGTTTGATGTGCCAAACCCTCTATCACAGGACTTGCCCTTATGAAGCCTGCTACTGCAAAGGAGAGACTAGGCCTGCCTCTAATTGTGCCTGAGATTCTCCCTGAATCCCTAAGCTAAGCCAACTTGGTGGGTGAAGTCACTGCCCTCCCCCTAATGTGGGATCTGACACCCAGGGTGATAAATCTCCCTGGCAATGTGGAATGTGACTCCTGGGGAGGAATCTGGACCTGGCATCATGGGGCAGAGAACATCTTGACCAAAAGGGGGATATGAAATGAAATGAAATAAATTTTCAGTGGCTGAGAGATTCCAAATGGAGTCGAGAGGTCACACTGGTGGGCACTCTTACACACAATATAGATAACTCTTTTTAGGTTTTAATGAATTGGAATAACTAGTAGTAAATGCCTGAAACTGTCAAACTACAACCCAGTAGCCTTGAGGCTTGAAGACGATTGTATAACAATGTAGTTTACAAGGGGTGACAATGTGATTATGAAAGCCTTGTGGATCACATGCCCCTTTATCCAGTGTATGGATGGATGAGTAGAAAAATGGGGGCAAAAAACTGAAGCAAAACTGGGGGGGGGGGTGCCATTTGGGTGTTCTTTTTTTCTCTTATTTTTTTATTCTTATTTTCACTTTTTCTGGTACAAGGAAAATGTTCAAAAAAATAGATCAGGGTGAAGAATGAACAAATATATGATGGTGATGTGAACAATTGATTGTATACTTTGGATGATTGTATGGTTTGTGAATGAATCTTAAAAAAAAAAAAAACCTAACATTTTGATTGTCTCTCCTTGGCATGTATCTTCAATAGGGTCCCAGGACTCAACTGCCTTCCCCACCTTTAGACTAAAAGACCTTGCAGAAACCAGTGGTGAGGGAATGCTTGGGTTAGTGTCAAGTTCCTTCTTCACAGACAGGTGGTAAATATTATAGTTCTTATAATATCAATTCTGTTTTGAAACATGTATTAATCATCTTGATACCTGAGTGTATTATTGGTATGGATATTCTGAGTAAATGAAAAATCACTACATTAGGAGAGCTCACCCTTCACCCAGTATTAACAGTTCATATGAATAAAAACCTGTGAATTTACCAAACCTAATGTCTGTGGTAAATATCAAATATACGGATTTTAATTAAAGAGATGGTGCTTACAATTACATCACCACGCATTAACTATGTATGTAATAGCCTTGGTTAGTAGAACAAAATGTATTTGGCAAGGCAGGTGGACTATAGGGAGTCAAATTAAATTTTATTTCCCTATTTATTCTTCTGATCCTTACAAGTAATCTGATACAGGAAACTCATTCAATTATTCCTCAAATACTTGTGGGCCATTATGTGCACTGTTTTAGGTGTTTTGGATACACTTCAGTGAATGAAAAAGACAATGATCCTGTCCTCATGAAAATTACATTCTACTGGAGATGGGAAAAATTCACAGTAAACAGATATAGTACAGTATAAGAAGGCATATTTTGCTAAGAAATAAAGATAAAGGAAATGAAAATAAGGTTGATTTGAATTGATAGCTGTGGTCATCAGAGTAGGCCTCCCTGATAGTACAAAATTTGAGCAAAGACTCTTTGCAAGCTTGGGGAAAAAGTATGTACTAATTGATCTAGCTAATGCTTTCTTTTCCAAACTTATTACAGTTGGACAGTCAGGGACAATTTGGTTTTCTTTGGGATAGTATTCAATACACATATACTGGGTCTCTGGGCTATATTAACCCATGTTATTGTCATAATTTAAGAAGAATCTTATTATAATCAACTGCAATACAAATAATAATAATAATAAATATAATAATAGGAGGAGTCATTTAGAATGGAGTGGATTCAGATTTGAAGATGGTACAAGTCAGGACATCCCAAGTAGGCTGATCCATCTAAAAGCAGTAACAAGAACCAGCCTGCCAATACAATCCTTAGGCTTATCTTGGGTGGGTGCTGCACAGGTTAATGCACTGAGAATGAAATTAGTGATAAAAATGAAACTTTATTTCTTTAATTTATCCTAAAATACAGGACAGGATTATTTGGATATTGAAGAAATTATTTCCCACTTATTGGTGAAATTTTGTGAACTATATACAGGTCACATTTCAACATATATTTTTGAATGAGAAGAATAGCTACAGGCCATAACTGACATTTTAAAAGCTGTGTTATTATGTAGTTAAAATGAATTTTATGAGAATAATGCTTATCTATCTAATATTTAAACTGTAAGCTATAGAGAGATTCAGGCTAACTGGAGCCTCTGATTGTGCTAGCTTGTGGGTTTTGGGACCCGGTGATTACTTGATTCTGCTTTCCATGTCAATTTTAAAAGATAATTACTAGCTTGCAGCTGAATACTGATCAGTGGTTGTTGAGGCAGATTTTATCACTGATGGATAATGAATAACAAAAACACAAAGAATTTGATAATGCCTTGGATCATTTTTAAAATGTTCAAATAACCAAAGGGAAAATCTCATTAATTAATATAAATGGCATATCAGGGCTTTTACAAAAGTAGCATTATGGAAGGTAACTATATGATGAAAAAGCTACTCTCCTGGGGCCTCATATTCCCACTTGCCAGTACTTTCTTCTGCAATAAAGATGGGGCTCTTGTGACATAAAGGTTTGGTTTTCCAAGAGTAGTGCTCAAATAATTGAGTAGATTAGTGTCTGAAAGGCTGCACTTATCCTCCCTTCAGAGCAAAATTTTCTTACAGATAAAGGGTAAAGTCAGGTTAATGGTCCAAGTAAACACAGTGTAGCTGACTGTGTTTCCAAATACAGGAAAGTCCTAATGATATTGTGTGTGTATTATATGCATGTACACACACACACACACACAAATGTCTCTGGTTATAGGCAATATTTTCATTGTTTAGTTCAGCAAGTGAGCCATAAACAATAAAATTATTAAAGATTACTCTATATGGAAACAGAGCTTATCAAAAAGCTATAGGTGTTTTAATTTCAAGTATTGTTTGATCTTTCTTCATACACAGAGGGTGTGTTATTGTGTGATGTATGATTGTGTTCATTCCAGAGGATGCAAATAGCAAGGCAAATTTTGGCAAATTTTCTGGCATAGGCTTTGGCTACTCTGTTGCTAGGACTTAGGCAGAAACTACAATAAAATTATTAAAAATTAGATTGCTTATGAATATGAACTCCAAACTTATCAACAGATCAGAGAATGCATTTCACACGATATATAGGGTAGGCAGAAGCCAAAAATATAACATTAAGTTGCTCTTTCTTGTGTCAAAAAATCTCCAAAGCAGCATGAGTAAAACCAAAAAGGACAAATGAAGCACTTGCTGGTGCTACACAAATCAGGGGAATCACTGGGCCTGTGAGATTGGCTTTCCAGTTAAAAGACAGTGTATAATGAAGTTAAATATATAGTCTACCAGGGTGGGTCTTTAGTTGAAAGTTCTCTAAGGAATGTAGTCAGGAATATATGAAAATATTATACAACTAAAATAAATACAGTATGAACTTCTGTATTTAATTGATTGTTACTACTGAACCATTTTAGACCAACTTGCACTGTGTTGTATAATTTGTTCTCTGCACAAAGTCTCCTGGCTGGAGGTATCATGAGCTCTGAAATCCAGTTAGTAAAGTTGCATCTCTTGTCTTGTGTGGTGGTTTGGAGCTATGAACCCCAGAAAAATAGGTTGTTAGACTTGTTCTATTCCTGTGGGTGTACAGTCTTGTAAATGAGACTTTTTGATGAAGTTAAAGTGTGCCCCGGAAGAATCGGGGTGGGTCTTAATCCTATTACTGAAGGACTCACAGGGAAGGCCACAGATAGAGTGTTCCAGAAGGAGCAGCCAGAAGCTGAAAGCTAATGGAACCCGGAGGAAAAGGAAGAAGCCAGGAGAGGCTGCTATGTGCACTGCCATGTGACAGAAAAGCCAAGGACCAAGTATCAGTGGCATCCAACCCCAGAGTGCTACTGTCTTCTGGGTGAAAGCATGGCCTTGAAGACACCTTGATTTTGGAATTTTCCTAGCCTCAAAACTGCCTGCCAATGAATGTCCATTGTTTAAGCCAATCGATTGCAAGGTATTTGCATTAGAAGCCAGGAAACTAAAACACCTGGTTTTGTGTCAACCAGAGGAAGGCATGCCAAGTTATCATACATCCAGGAGGATGCTGTGACTTTTTGCCATTCACCCCTATGGAGGAAATATGTTTAGTAATTCATACAAAGGAACCATATTTGCCTGCAGTGTCCTTGTTAAGCTGAACATTTAAATCTATTTCTTGAGCTATCATGTTAGCTTTTTCTAATATACAATTACCACCACAGTTTCAAATGCCATTTTTATGTCACTCTAATACCATGATTATGGATTGATTATTAACCACAGGAAGTTTTAACTTAATTCTTAGTATATTTTCTATTTAATATATCTCATTTTCCCAAATAAATCCAACCATATTTTTAAAATAATAATTAAAAAAATAGAAATCTGCAAAGACTAATATAACAAACATTCTTGTATCCATCTCTTCAGTAAATGAACTGCAAAGGCTATATTTGGACACATTTACTTTCAGAGCAACTAAAGCTGAAATCCCTGTGCTCATCTCCCAAGCCCCTTTTCTCTTCCTCCCCATTCCTCTTTTTCCCTAGAGGCAATGTCTGTAAATTTTACTAAATATCAATAAATGGCTGTGAATTAATAAAAATCATGTGTTTGCAAACCACTTGCATTCATTCTTCTCAAATTTGATTCTTTATTCAACATCTTTTGAGTTCTACAAGATCTAGTTCATCAATTTTAACTGGAGCATAAGATCCATCATATTATATTATTACTATACTTTTTCAATTTACTCTATTTTATCTACCCCCCACATCCCATTCATTACAAATAATGATTCAGAGAACAAACTTATGCATATCTACTTCACATGTGCAAAACAATATTTCTGAGTTAAAAGGTATGTATCCAGTCAACTTTATTGTATATTGTTAATTGCTCGTTAAAGAAATTGTGCCAATTTATACTTCTACCATATTTATACGGAGTGTCTGCTTCCCTACCTCTTTGTCAGTTGATATGGTCTTTTTTTTTTTCTATATTTCTAGTCAGATGAGTATGAAAGGGTGTCTCATTTTTTGGAATTCTGTTGCACTGATTTTAGGGACATTCAAGTTATATATATGTCTAGGCTATTCAGGTTTCTTCTTTAAACCAATTATGTCCATTTATATTTCCATTATTTTGCTTGCCTTTTTCTTTTTACATGAAAGATTGATCTATGTATCCTGCTAATTAAAATTTTTACAGAGGTTGTACATACTGTCTCTTAGTCTAGTTTTCATATCTATTCCAATAAAAAATTTAATTTTGATATTCTCATTTGTGATTCATTTTTAATTTCTACTTTATGTGTCTTTCATAAAAATGTTTCTCTACTCAGAGGTCAGAAGGACATCTACATTTTATTCTATCATTTGCTAAAGTTTTGATTTTTTAAAATTTATATCTTTAATCTGTGTGTGTTTCCCCTCACCTCTGTGGGCAGATGATTGTCCTAGAACCTTTCACTACTCATCAGTAAGTTTTCTCTATCTTGTGTCAAGACCACACTTATGGGTTAATTTCCTTTTATCCAACTTTTGTGTATTTTCTTCCATTAGCACTATTCAGTCATCACAGTGAAGTCATATATATAGCTCTTTTCAAGACTTGTCTTCAAACTTATCTCACCCAGTAGAACTTCTACCCTTGAATCATCTCCAATTTCACTTTATTATTCTGTACTTGTTAATATGTGTTTTTGTAATTTTGTCTTTATGTGTATGTAATATACTTTGATTTTCATGTATATTAAATGAAAGATGGTCAAAGATATTAGAGAGAACTGTTATGACATGAAATAATTGTCAATATACTTTCCAGTACTATCTGAACATTTTATCATTCCAGATTTAATCTCTACTTTTAAGGAAAAATTTAAATTTCTTGGCGCAACACAGAAGCTCTTCTAGATCTACTGGTTTCTCCTACCTTAACCATCCTTAACCGTCTACTCCAAATTTCATCCAATAATTCAACTTCTAAAAATAAGTAAATAAATAAAACATGCTTGATTTTTCATGTCTCTAAGCCTCCTCTCTTCCTAACTAATCAGTTACTCACAGAGTCTTCATTTGATTAGTTTCTGTCTTCTTTACATTGCAGTTCAAATACAGGTTTCTACAAAAACCTCTGCATGAACCCTCTGTCCCTAGTGCAATTTGCTGACCCATAACAAATAAACTGATCCTTTACTTAGTTTATCTATTTTTTAAAAATTCTTGATGTGTTTTGATAGGCAGCAACCATAAGTTTTTGTTTGTTAGTCTCTGTCTGTTTAGTATTTAAAGGAATCCCTTAAAAATAATGGTACATTCAGTGAATTAATATAACCAATATTTAATCATCATTGAGAAGAATTTTAGGCACATTAGGGGATACAAAGATGTGTAAGACTTCATGACCCTAGTAATTATTTGCCTTATGTATATATACTTCCTCAGTTTTTTGAAAGCATATAATAGGCATTTTCAACATCCATACAAATCAGTAAAATATATTGTTTTAGTGACTACAGAAGAATTAACAATTTGAAAGTTCCCTAATTTATTTAACCAATTTCCAATTGAAGACTTTGTTTTTCCAAGTTTTTGCTATCATCATCATATTATGACAAAGACCTTTGTAAGTGTTATCAAGTATTTTTAAATGTATTTCTAACCATGAAACTGCTAGTTACATGAGTGTTTTTAAGACACTTGACACATATTGTCAAATTGCTTTCAGAAACTGTAAGAATTCACACTCCATCAGCAGTATGTTTAAGTACTCTCATTGATACTGGGTATTAGAAGAATAAATTCCTAGGGATTAAAGATTAAATATAATGAAAAAATTATAAATATTTAATCAATCAGAAATTTATTTGCATTTAAAACATGATTCAGGGATTTGTGTGTGTATGTATGTGTTGCTAATCAATTATTCTACTTCCATTTATTGATTAAACCATTTGATCCTGACTAATTTAAAATGCCAATTTAAGATTCATAAACTAAGTGATTATGTGTAACTACTTTTGTTTCTGATCCTTTATTAATCTTGCATTAAATTATCCATATACTCTGTTGCTCTTATCATATTGTTCTATTTATGATGTGTTTATAAACTTTTTAACAATTGTGAGAGAAAGCTTCCAATTTACTACTTTTATTCTAAATATAGATGTATCCAGATGATGTTAAGAATTGTGTCATCAAATTCACTATGTCCTTCCCCAAATTAAATTTGAATTAGAATGTACTTATATGAATATATTAATTCAGGAAATGTTATCTTTCTTTTTGTCTTTCCATTGAAGAACAAAAATTCTTCTCCATTTTCATATTTTCTTTTACATTCCATAGAAAATTTATGTAGATTTTTTCATAATGTTTCAGAAACTTATTTTAACTTATTGTTAATAACTTTATAATGTTTCTACTATTGTACATAGGTCTTTAATTTCCATTTTAACTGTTTATTAGTATATTGTATATGTGACAGTATATAGACAAATTTGATTTCTCTTAAGTTTTTTTTTTTTTTTTTCAATCCAGCTACACTAATGTATATATTAGTGCTAATAGATTCTTAGGTAGTTCCCTTGGGTTTCCAAAATAAAAAATCATGCAATCAGCAATCATCTTAGTTTCCCAGCTGCTATGATAAATACCACACACAATGGGTTGGGTTAAATAACAGGAATTAATTGGTTTACTATTTCAGAAATTAGAATGGCTTACTTCTCCCAAGTTGGGAGCATTCTGGCTGGCTGGCAATCCTTGGGTCCCGTGGCTTTCTAGTTACCAGGCGAAGTCCTCCCCTTTCTCTTCTGGGTTCTGTTGACTCCCAGCTTCCAGCTCCATCCTGTGACTTTCTCTTTACAAGGTCTCCAGTAATAGCATTAAGACCATCCTGATTTAGTTGGTCACACTTTAACTATAAATAACATCTTCCAAAGATCCTATTTGCTATGGGTTCACACCCACATAAAATGGATTAAGAATAAGAACATGTTTTCATTTTTTTCCCCCTAGAGCTCATAACTCAATCTATTATAGCAATTAATATATATTTTATCTGTTTTGATTATAAATTGTGTGTGTGTGTGTGTGTGTGTGTGTGTGTGTGTGTGTGTTTCACTTTGTTTTCTGGACTAATTATAATAGTACTCCCAGAAGAATGTTAACACAATGGGCTATTTTAGTCTCTAAATTTAATAGAAATATCACCACTGCTGAGCCTTTTGAAGCAAAGCTTACTTCAGCTCAGATGAATAGCTTATTACATTAAGGGAGTATGCAGGTTATTTCTCCATCCCACTGCTGTTTTTTTCTTTTCCCTAAAATTGTTTCTGATTTAATTTACTTCTAGCATTTCTAGTATAACTACTTTTACTTTCTAATGTATGTTTTTATACTTCTATTCCTAATTTACTAAGATTTTTTAAATTAAGAATGCAGTTGAATTTGGCCACATGCTTTTTTCACTATTTATCAAGGTGAACACATAGTTTTCTTCCTTAATCTACTTACATTATATGTTATATTAACAGATTTCCTAATATTAAATCACTGTTATATTTTAATATATGATTGAATTCTTTTATAGTTTAGTACATTATTGACTTCTACTAGTTTTTTTTCTCTATTAGTTTTTAATACATGTTTTTATGTGAGAATAGTTTTTAGTTTTCTTTTCTTGTACTATATATTTCAGAATTAGTTCCAGTTTCTATAGGTGATATCAAAGAAGTGAACCTAAAATAAGAACAGTCTCTAAAATTGATTGTTTTAATATGCTGTTTGAAATCAACATCAGAAAATTACACACTGCTTCATGGGAAAAATTCTTGTAATATAAAGTGTTTATGAAATAGTCCCACCTGAAATGGAAGTCACCATGGTTCTCTGAAACTACGTTTTCTATATTTCCTTTTGTTTATAAAAATGAAAATTATACACCATATGCAGAAATTAACTCAAAATGAAACAATGACCTAAGAGTTAAATCCATAAAACTCTTAGAAGATAACGTGGAGCAAGTTGCTGTATGGTGCAACATGGGAGCATACCCTCAGGCACAACAGAAACTTTCAGCAAATGACCACTTTATCACAGGCATACTTCGGAGATGTTGCAGGCTTGGTTCCAGACCACTGCAATAAAGTGAATGTTGCAATAAAGCGAATCACACAAATCCTTTGGTTTACCAGTAAGCATAAAAGTTATGTTTACCCTATACAGTAGTCTAAGTATGTAATAGCATTATGTCTAGAAAAACAATGTTTATACCTTAATTAAATTGTGACAGAGAGACATGAATTGAGGACATGCTGTTGGAAAAATGGCCCCAATAGATTTGCTCAACGCCGGATTGCCACAAACCTTTAATTTGTTAAAAATGCAATATCTGCAAAGCACAATAAAGCAAAGCACAAAAAAAATGAGGAATACCTGTACTTGCACAGCACAAAGGGCCCAATAAAGCAGGGAAAGGGGCCCCTTCATGGCTGGTTTCCTCCTAGGGGGGCCGAATGTTCAGGCCAAGGACAGTGGATGGCAGCTCCCCACACTCCACTTTGTGTGGCAGAGGAGACAAATCCCTGCTGCCTGATGGCAGAGTACCTATACAACCCAGGGGGAGGGGACTCTGCCACTGAGAGTTTCCTCTAAGATAAGCAGCTGAGACTGCTTGTTCTCAGTTTCTGGGTTTAAGGTATGATCAGGACACTCGATTAGACATAACATCCACCCAGGGCTGTGAAATAGAAACATATTGAAACATCTGCACACAATGGAAAGGTTAGGGAGTGTGTGAAAGGGCTGGGAGATGCCCAATAGGTCTGTCCATAACCTTCCCAGAAGATAATGGGGAAATATTTAAGACCTTGCATTAGGCAATGGATTCTTAGACTTTACAACAAAAGCATGAGTAGCAAAAGAAAAATAAAATAGATACATTGGAACTCATCAAAATTGAAAACATTTCTACATCAAAGGACATTATCAGGAAAGTGAAAAGACAACCAAAAAAAATGAAAAACTGAGATCTTTTAAAACTACCATTTAAGAAAAAGAAAGGATTGAATCCACAGATAACAAATGAAACTTTAAACATAAAAAGTAAAAGAAAATAAATTGAAGCATTTTTCTATCCAAGGGTCACTTTTATGATAAAATTATATAGGGATCTTCATTGTACATTTAAAATCAATAATCCAGGTATATGGGGTTGTAAAAGTCCATTAATTTTTTTTTTTTGGTATATTATTTGAAGTTTAATTTATAACAAACTGAAAGAGGAACTGAAGTAGGCCTGAAATAAAATAAACCAACAATAATAATCATAAACACCATTTAAATATACCATCAGAAGGCCTGAATCATATTCCTGTTCACCCTCACCCCTTGTTAAAAAAAGAAAACAACCCAAGGAATCTGTAGAATGATTCTGTAGAGCACTTTATTTCATTCAATACGCACTAAAAATATTTACCTCTTAGACAGTATGTAAATAATTTTCTTTTCTGAGTAGTCTGTCTGAATTGCTTAAGCGGGATTTTTAAAAAGGCAAATGATTTGCCACAAATCTGCTGATGTCTGAAAAATATGTAATGGCTCGTCTATTTTGGTCACTTTATATTCTAATGTGTCCATACAAAAGCAGGACTATAATTTTAATCCAATGAAAGAGAAGCCTGTACATAGTCTAGAACACACATCTTGGATCTGAGCATCACAAATGAAGAGAAGAAAAATGTAACAGAGCCAAGTTGATTTATACGCCTCAGGTGCTGCAATCAGGGTAGTAGAGGTGGGTTTACTCCAGTAACCATTCAAGTGGGGATTGGCTCATTTTCAGGATTTACTTTCAGGTCTTCTAAGTCCTTTAAGCCCCCAAGTCCATGCAAATGTCCCACTTGGTGGACAGATGAGTAATCTAACCCCACCGGGTTTATTTCAATATTTTGATATTCCAATAATAAGATGCTTTGGAAGATTTTTTTTTTTTTTTGAGAAGTCTGTTCTCTATTAAAATAAGATAGAACCTCAAAATATGAATGTGAACATCAGAAATAGACAGCATATATTACAAATCCTTTCTTGCTAGGAACATCAGTAAGAATACACATTAGCTTAAAAAACAGGCTCAGCAAATGTTGCTGATCTGCCAGAAGTTTTAGTTCACTATTTACAAATAAGACAAAGTGAAATACAGAAAATTTTACACATTTGGTAGTTGACAGATTACTGTTTATCAATAGTGGTCTATCAGAAAACTGATATGAAGGAAGACTGGATAAGAGCCAGTTGTCATGTTCTTAATCAAATTTAAATGTACAGAAAACTAGATTAATTTTGAAATAAACATTCTGCATTTCAAGGGAATAATTTGATTTGGAAGAGCAATTATGTGAAGCATTTTCTGCAAATGACTATTATAAAAGTACATGATCCACTACTGAAAAGTTACCGTATTTATTTCATCTTTACTTGACAACCTCTTCAGTAGACTGTTAAAATTGACTAAATGATGATTAATGGTCTGGGTTTTTAGACCCTATGTACGAGCAGAAAATAAAACTACTATTGAGTGATTTAAAACAATACAAAAACTAAGGCCCAATAGCATCAAAATGAGAAGGAAAAAAAAATTACAGCATATTGCAATGCATGTCTGAATTGACATTGAAGTGGAATCTGAGCTACTTTTATTTTAACTAGAAAACCTATTATGCAAGTGAGTGGAGGGAAAGGCATAAAACTTGTTTTAATAAGTGTGTGTGCTTTAGTCTGAAGAGACAATTTATCAAGCGACATGACCCTCGTGTATTGACTTGTACACTCAGTTTCCTGCACTGATCAATACCACATGATCATTAACATTTGCCCATCTCACCACATGATCATTAACATTTGCCCATCTCTGGTAACCATGAGAGAACCATCCTCTTCCACCCTCTTTAGTAACAAGAATCTTCAAATCATTTCACTTTTTCTTTCAGGTTACTTTTAAAATTGCAAATAGAGTTCTCTCCCCCTTTTCTGACAAGAATGTGTTTTCTGTCCATTATTTCAATCTAACACTGTGTAAAAGGTATCAGCTTCTTTAAGGAGGTCGCCACTGTAGGCAGGATATTCCAGCAACACTTAAATAAAAGTTTTTTGTTTTCTTTCTTTCTGTAAGAACTGATTTAAGTCCATGTCATTTTACTTTATATGTACTGGTCTCTCATCTGACTTCAGGCGTTTTCTGCGGGGTTGTATAAAGTCTTCATCAGAGTCCTCAGTTACCTCACCATCATCCTCTTCCTGCTCAAACTCTGGCAAAGGTGTGAAGGTCCTGTCTGAGTAGATCTCTGTGAGTTTATCTTCAAAGTACAATGCAACTGCTTTCCCTGCCTGAGCTACTTCTGAATCAGCCTTCAAATTAATCTCTTGTGTTTCTGCATAAACTTGAACAAATTTCATCATTTCATTAAACCTTTCAGAGTTCTTGAAGATCAAACGGACATCAGCCACAAAGTCATCTGGGATTTGGTAGTGTTGGGAATGTTTTTTCTGAAGCTTCTTTTTCACGGTGGATAAATCCATTGGTTTCTTTATAATTTTATAGTAGTTTGGTATCGAAGCAGGAACTGGCTCCTGAAATTCAATACTTAATTCATGGCAACAGAGGTAAAGCAGAAGATGTTCACATTTCCTTTGGTCCACTGGGCTTAAACCCTGTGCAGTTTTCCCCTTCTTACTATGCTGCAAATTATCACAGTCATATTCAACTTCTGGTTTCCCAATATCTCTGCAAAATGTGCATATCCAGTCCCCACTTGAAAGCTAAGAAGTGTCAGAACATGACAAGTTAGATGAAAGACCTTTGGACATTTTTCACAGCACAAGAGATCCCCTCCATTTTGGCAGACAGCACACCAGTCTTCATTAGGGTTTTGCCTTTTCTAGAAATGTCATATAAATAGAATCATACATTTTGTAGTCTTTTGGCTCTGTCTTCTCTGACTTAGCATAATGTTTTTGAGATTCATCATTTGTCTTTGCATGTATTGGTGGTTTGTTCCTTTTTATTGCCAAGTAGCATTCTGTTGAATGGCTGTGCTGTATTTTGCTTATCCATTTGCCAGTTGAAAGATTATTGGATTTATTTTTTATTTTATTTATTTTTTATTTTTTGCAGATTTTGACTTATCAGTAATGTTCTAGGAACATTGGTGTTCTGGTTTGCTAATGCTGCGGAATGCAAAACACCAGAGATGGATTGGCTTTTATAAAAAGGGTAGGTTTATTTGGCTAAACAGTTACAGTCTTAAGGCCATAAAGTGTCCAAGGTAACATATCAGTATTCGGGTACCTTCACTGGAGGATGGCGAATGGCGTCCAGAAAACCTCTGTTAGCTGGGAAGGCACATGGCTGGCGTCTGCTCCAAAGTTCTGGTTTCAAAATGGCTTTCTCCCAGGACATTCCACTCTAGCAAGCTTGCTCCTCTTTAAAACATCACTCACAGCTGCACTCTGTCCAGTCTCTTTGAGTCAGCATGTTTATATGGCTCCCCAGATAAAGGCCCACCCTGAATGGGCAGGGCCATGCCTCCATGGGAGTATCCCACCAGAGTCACCACCCAGAGCTGGGTGGGGCACATTCCAAGCAACCTAATCAGCACCAAAAGTCTGTCCCACAAGACTACATCAAAGATAATGGCATTTGGGGGACAAAATACATTCAAACCGGCACATTCCACCCCCTGGACCCCAAAATGACATTATCATTCCAAGTACAAAATACATTCATTCCATCACAATATCACAAAAACTTAAATCATTTCAGAACCAAAAGTTAAGTACAAGATCCCATCAAAATCAATTATAGGCATGGTCAGCCCTAAGGCAACTTTTCCTTTAGCTTTGGATCTGTGGACTTAGAACAAGTTATATGCTTCCAATATACAAAGGAGGGACATTCGTCGGATAAACATCCCATTGCCATAAGGAGAAAGAGTAAGGAAACAGGGTTAACAGGA